>NC_053390.1:409578914-409638745 GCF_905171765.1 Bufo bufo | reverse complement strand
CCCTGCTCCCTCTTTTGCTACGCTGTTGGCTCGGTCTCACCACTGCCTCTTCCTCCGAACTCTGAAAGTCAGTGGCACGACCTTCATTCCATGTGGGGTCTAGGACCTCATCGTCCCCTGCATCGTCTTACACCCAGTTGGCACCTGTGTTTCGTCATCATCAGAGACATGCTGAGGTGGTATTCCCATGTCCTCATCAGGAAACATAAGTGGTTGTGCGTCAGTGCATTCTATGTCTTCCACCCCTGGGAAAGGGCTAGGTGGATGCCCTTGGGAAACCCTGCCAGCAGAGTCTTCTAACAGCATAAGAGAATGCTTCTTACTTATGCACGTCTTATCCCAGATGTGCAGTATATTAGAGGGTTTTTTCACCCTAACCAAAAAGCTGTATTTCTGTCCTAAATGTAACAGTGACTTATGCACGTGTAATCACAGATGTGCAATATATTAGAGGCTTTTTTACCCTTGTATACCAAAGCCGTATTTATGACCTAAATGTAACAATGACTTATGCACGTGTAATCTCAGATGTGCAGTATATTAGAGGCTTCTTTCACCCCAGTAACCAAAAAGCTGTATTTCTGTCCAAAATGTGACAGTGACTAATGCACGTGTAATCACAGATGTGCAGTATATTAGAGGCTTTTTTCACCCTAACCAAAAAGCTGTATTTTTGTCCTAAATGTGACAGTGACTTATGCACGTGTAATCACAGATGTGCAGTATATTAGAGGGTTTTTTCACCCTGACCAAAAAGCTGTATTTCTGTCCTAAATGTGACAGTGACTTTTGCTTGTGTAATCATTGATGTGCAGTATATTAGAGGGTTTTTCACCCCAGTAACAAAAAAGCAGTATTTCTGTCCGAAATGTGACAGTGACTTATGCACGTGTAATCACAGATGTGCAGTATTTAGAGGGTTTTTTCACCTTAGTAACCAAAAAGCTGTATTTCTGTCCTAAATGTGACAGTGATTTATGCACGTGTAATCACAGATGTGCACTATATTAGAGGGTTTTTTCACCCCAGTAACCAAAAAGCTGTATTTCTGTCCTAAATGTGACAGTGACTTATGCACGTGTAATCATTGATGTGCAGTATATTAGAGGGTTTTTCACCCCAGTAACCAAAAAGCTGTATTTCTGTCCTAAATGTGACAGTGACTTATGCATGTGTAATCACAGATGTGCAGTATATTAGAGGGTTTTTTCACCCCAGTAACTAAAAAGCTGTATTTCTGTCCTAAATGTGACAGTGACTTATGCACATGTAATCACAGATGTGCAGGATATTAGAGAGTTTTTTCACCCCAGTAACCAAAAAGCTGTATTTATGTCCTATATGTGACAGTGACTTATGCACGTGTAATCACAGATGTGCAGTATATTAGAGGCTTTTTTCACCCCAGTATGCCAAAGCCGTATTTATGGCCTAAATGTGACAGTGACTTATGCACATGTAATCACAAATGTGCAGTATATTAGAGGGTTTTTTCACCCTAACCAAAAAGCTGTATTTCTGTCCTAAATGTGACAGTGACTTATGCACGTGTAATCACAGAAGTGCAGTATATTAGAGGGTTTTTTCACCCTAACCAAAAAGCTGTATTTCTGTCCTAAATGTGACAGTGACTTATGCATGTGTAATCCCAGATGTGCAGTATATTTGTGGCTTTTTTCACCCCAGTATGCCAAAGCCGTATTTATGGCCTAAATGTGACAGTGACTTATGCACGTGTAATCACAGATGTGTAGTATATTAGAGGGTTTTTTCACCCTAACCGAAAAGCTGTATTTCTGTACTAAATGTGACAGTGACTTATGCACGTGTAATTCCAGATGTGCAGTATATTAGAGGGTTTTTACACCCCAGTAACCAAAAAGCTGTATTTCTGTCCTAAATGTGACAGTGACTTATGAACGTGTAATCACAGATGTTCAGTATATTAGAGGCTTTTTTCACCCCAGTAACCAAAAAGCTGTATTTCTGTCCTAAATGTGACAGTGACTTATGCACGTGTAATCCCAGATGTGCAGTATATTAGAGGTTTTTTTTTCACCTCAGTAACCAAAAAACTGTATTTCTGTCCTAAATGTGACAGTGATTTATGCACGTGTAATCACAGATGTTCAGTATATTAGAGGCTTTTTTCACCCCAGTAACCAAAAAGCTGTATTTCTGTCCTAAATGTGACAGTGACTTATGCACGTGTAATCCCAGATGTGCAGTATATTAGAGGGTTTTTTTCACCCCAGTAACCAAAAAACTGTATTTCTGTCCTACATGTGACAGTGATTTATGCACGTGTAATCACAGATGTTCAGTATATTAGAGGCTTTTTTCACCCCAGTAACCAAAAAGCTGTATTTCTGTCCTAAATGTGATACTGACTTATACACGTGTAATCCCAGATGTGCAGTATATTAGAGGTTTTTTTTCACCCAAGTAACAAAATAGCTGTATTTCTGTCCTAAATGTGACAGTGACTTATGCATGTGTAATCCCAGATGTGCAGTATATTTGTGGCTTTTTTCACCCCAGTATGCCAAAGCCATATTTATGGCCTAAATGTGACAGTGACTTATGCACGTGTAATCACAGATGTGTAGTATATTAGAGGGTTTTTTCACCCTAACCGAAAAGCTGTATTTCTGTACTAAATGTGACAGTGACTTATGCACGTGTAATTCCAGATGTGCAGTATATTAGAGGGTTTTTACACCCCAGTAACCAAAAAGCTGTATTTCTGTCCTAAATGTGACAGTGACTTATGAACGTGTAATCACAGATGTTCAGTATATTAGAGGCTTTTTTCACCCCAGTAACCAAAAAGCTGTATTTCTGTCCTAAATGTGACAGTGACTTATGCACGTGTAATCCCAGATGTGCAGTATATTAGAGGTTTTTTTTCACCTCAGTAACCAAAAAACTGTATTTCTGTCCTAAATGTGACAGTGATTTATGCACGTGTAATCACAGATGTTCAGTATATTAGAGGCTTTTTTCACCCCAGTAACCAAAAAGCTGTATTTCTGTCCTAAATGTGACAGTGACTTATGCACGTGTAATCCCAGATGTGCAGTATATTAGAGGTTTTTTTTCACCCCAGTAACCAAAAAACTGTATTTCTGTCCTACATGTGACAGTGATTTATGCACGTGTAATCACAGATGTTCAGTATATTAGAGGCTTTTTTCACCCCAGTAACCAAAAAGCTGTATTTCTGTCCTAAATGTGATACTGACTTATACACGTGTAATCCCAGATGTGCAGTATATTAGAGGTTTTTTTTCACCCAAGTAACAAAATAGCTGTATTTCTGTCCTAAATGTGACAGTGACTTATGCATGTGTAATCACAGATGTGCAGTATATTAAAGGGTTTTTTCACCCTAACCAAAAAGCTGTATTTCTGTCCTAAATGTGACAGTCATATATGCACGTGTAATCCCAGATGTGCAGTATATTAGAGGGTTTTTTCACCCTAACCAAAAAGCTGTATTTCTGTCCAAAATGTGACAGTCATTTATGCTTGTCTAATCCCAGATGTGCAGAATATTAGAGGTGTTTTTCACCCCAGTATGCCAAAGCTGTATTTCTGGACTTGCAGATAGCCTATGCTGGTGCACTATCGTTGCATAAAATGGCTGCTGATCATGTATTGATATTGACTAACTGAAGAAAAAAAAGTTCGTTTTCAGCAGTAGTTGGCTTAGGGCAGGCTTAAAAAAATTGTGCACTGCACCCACAAAACACTTTTTCTGTAGATCGCTGAGTACATAAACCAGTTCTTGATGAGATTTCTCCCTGATCTCTCCCTCACAGCAGCTGCAGCCTCTCCCTACACTAATCCGAGCAGAGTGACGGGCGGCGCTATGTGACTCCAGCTTAAATAGAGGCTGGGTAGAGTAGAGCGAACACCTGGATGTTCGGGTTCGAGAAGTTCGGCCGAACTTCCCGGAAATGTTCGGGTTCGGGATCCGAACCCGACCCGAACTTAGTCTCGAACCCCATTGAAGTCAATGGGGACCCAAACTTTTCGGCACTAAAAAGGCTGTAAAACAGCCCAGGAAAGGGCTAGAGGGCTGAAAAAGGCAGCAAAATGTAGTTAAATCCCCTGCAAACAAATGTGGATAGGGAAATGAATAAAAATAAAAATAAAATTAATAAAAATTAACCAATATCAATTAAAGAGAGGTCCCATAGCAGAGAATCAGGCTTTATGTCACCCACCACTGGAACAGGCCACTGTCAGATATTTAGACCCCGGCACCCAGACAGAGGAGAGAGGTCCCATTGCAGAGAATCAGGCTTCATGTCATAACAGAGAATCAGGCTTCATGTAATAGCAGAGAATCATGCTTCATGTCACCCAACACTGGAACAGGCCACTGTCAGATATTTTTAGGCCCCGGCACCCAGACAGAGGAGAGAGGTCCCATAGCAGAGAATCAGGCTTCATGTCATAGCAGAGATTTAGGCTTCATGTCACCCACCACTGGAACAGGCCATTGTCAGATATTTTTAGGCCCCGGCACCAAGACAGAGGAAAGAGGTCCCATAGCAGAGAATCAGGCTTCATGTCATAGCAGAGAATCATGCTTCATGTCACCCAACACTGGAACAGGCCACTGTCAGATATTTTTAGGCCCCGGCACCCAGACAGAGGGGAGAGGTCCCATAGCAGAGAATCAGGCTTCATGTCATAGCAGAGAATCAGGCTTCACGTCAGCCAAAACTGGAACAGTCCATTTTCAGATATTTAGGCCCCGGCACCCAGACAGAGGAGAGAGGGCCCATAGCAGAGATTCAGGCTTCATGTCAGCAGAGAATCAGGCTTCATGTCATAGCAGAGAATCAGGCTTCACGTCAGCCAAAACTGGAACAGTCCATTGTCAGATATTTAGGCCCCGGCACCCAGACAGAGGAGAGAGGTCCCATAGCAGAGATTCAGGCTTCATGTCAGCAGAGAATCAGGCTTCATGTCATAGCAGAGAATCAGGCTTCACGTCAGCCAAAACTGGAACAGTCCATTGTCAGATATTTAGGCCCCGTTACCCAGACAGAGGAGAGAGGTCCAATAGCAGAGATTCAGGCTTCATGTCAGCAGAGAATCAGGCTTCATGTCATAGCAGAGAATCAGGCTTCACGTCAGCCAAAACTGGAACAGTCCATTGTCAGATATTTAGGCCCCGGCACCCAGACAGAGGAGAGAGGTCCCATAGCAGAGATTCAGGCTTCATGTCAGCAGAGAATCAGGCTTCATGTCATAGCAGAGAATCAGGCTTCACGTCAACCAAAACTGGAACAGTCGATTGTCAGATATTTAGGCCCCGGCACCCAGACAGAGGAGAGAGGTCCCATATCAGAGATTCAGGCTTCATGTCAGCAGAGAATCAGGCTTCATGTCATAGCAGAGAATCAGGCTTCATGTCACCCAACACTGGAACAGGCCACTGTCAGATATTTTTAGGCCACGGCACCCAGACAGAGGAGAGAGGTCCCATAGCAGAGAATCAGGCTTCATGTCATAGCAGAGAATCAGGCTTCATGTCACCCAACACTGGAACAGGCCACTGTCAGATATTTTTAGGCCCCGGCACCCAGACAGAGGAGAGAGGTTCCATAGCAGAGAATCAGGCTTCATGTCATAGCAGAGAATCAGGCTTCATGTCACCCAACACTGGAACAGGCCACTGTCAGATATTTTTAGGCCCCGGAACCCAGACAGAGGAGAGGTTCATTCAACTTTGGGTTGCCCCGCAATATAATGGTAAAATAAAAATAAAAATAGGATTGAATGAGGAAGTGCCCTGGAGTACAATAATATATGGTTAAGGGGAGGTAGTTATAAATGTCTAATCTGCACAAGGGATGGACAGGTCCTGTGGGATCCATGCCTGGTTCATTTTTATAAACGTCAGCTTGTCCACATTGGCTGTAGACAGGCGGCTGCGTTTGTCTGTAATAACACCCCCTGCCGTGCTGAATACACGTTCAGACAAAATGCTGGCCGCCGGGCAGGCCAGCACCTCCAAGGCATAAAAGGCTAGCTCTGGCCACGTGGACAATTTGGAGACCCAGAAGTTGAATGGGGCCGAACCATCAGTCAGTACGTGGAAGGGTGTGCACACGTACTGTTCCACCATGTTAGTGAAATGTTGCCTCCTGCTAACACGTTCTGTATCAGGTGGTGGTGCAGTTAGCTGTGGCGTGTTGACAAAACTTTTCCACATCTCTGCCATGCTAACCCTGCCCTCAGAGGAGCTGGCCGTGACACAGCTGCGTTGGAGACCTCTTGCTCCTCCTCTGCCTTCGCCTTGGGCTTCCACTTGTTCCCCTGTGACATTTGGGAATGCTTTCAGTAGCGCGTCTACCAATGTGCGCTTGTACTCGCGCATCTTCCTGCTCCAGTGCAGGAAGTAAGGTGGGCACATTGTCTTTGTACCGGGGATCCAGCAGCGTGGCAACCCAGTAGTCCGCACACGTTAAAATGTGGGCAACTCTGCTGTCGTTGCGCAGGCACTGCAGCATGTAGTCACTCATGTGTGTCAGGCTGCCCAGAGGTAAGGACAAGCTGTCCTCTGTGGGAGGCGTATCGTCATCGTCCTGCGTTTCCCCCCAGCCACGCACCAGTGATGGGCCCGAGCTGCGTTGGGTGCCACCCCGCTGTGAACATGCTTCATCCTCATCCTCCTCCACCTCCTCCTCATGCTCGTCCTCCTCGTCCTCCAGTAGTGGGCCCTGGCTGGCCACATTTGTACCTGGCCTCTGCTGTTGCAAAAAACCTCCCTCTAAGTCACTTCGAAGAGACTGGACTAAAAGTGCTAAAAATGACCCCTCTTCCTCCTCCTCCTCCTCCTCCTGGGCCACCTTCTCTTCCATCATCGCCCTAAGTGTTTTCTCAAGGAGACATAGAAGTGGTATTGTAACGCTGATAACGGCGTCATCGCCACTGGCCATGTTGATGGAGTACTCGAAACAGCGCAACAGGGCACACAGGTCTCGCATGGAGGCCCAATCATTGGTGGTGAAGTGGTGCTGTTCCGCAGTGCGACTGACCCGTGCGTGCTGCAGCTGAAATACCACTATGGCCTGCTGCTGCTCGCACAGTCTGTCCAGCATGTGCAAGGTGGAGTTCCACCTGGTGGGCACATCACATATGAGGCGGTGAGCGGGAAGGCCGAAGTTACGCTGTAGCGCAGACAGGCGAGCAGCGGCAGGATGTGAACGCCGGAAGCGCGAACAGACGGCCCGTACTTTATGCAGCAGCTCTGACATGTCGGGGTAGTTGTGAATTAACTTCTGCACCACCAAATTCAGCACATGCGCCAGGCAAGGGATGTGCGTCAAACCGGCTATTCCCAGAGCTGCAACGAGATTTCGCCCATTATCACACACCACCAGGCCAGGCTTGAGGCTCACCGGCAGCAACCACTCGTCGGTCTGTTGTTCTATACCCCGCCACAACTCCTGTGCGGTGTGGGGTCTGTCCCCCAAACATATGAGTTTCAGAATGGCCTGCTGACGTTTACCCCGGGCTGTGCTGAAGTTGGTGGTGAAGGTGTGTGGCTGACTGAATGAGCAGGTGGAAGAAGAGGAGGAGGAAGCAAGGTAGGAGGAGGAGGCAACAGGAGGCAAAGAATGTTGCCCTGCGATTCTTGGCGGCGGAAGGACGTGCGCCAAGCAGCTCTTCGCCTGGGGCCCAGCCGCCACTACATTTACCCAGTGTGCAGTTAGGGAGATATAGCGTCCCTGGCCGTGCTTTCTGGACCACGTATCTGTGGTTAGGTGGACCTTGCCACAGATGGCGTTGCGCAGTGCACACTTGATTTTATCGGATACTTGGTTGTGCAGGGAAGGCACGGCTCTCTTGGAGAAGTAGTGGCGGCTGGGAACAACATACTGTGGGACAGCAAGCGACATGAGCTCTTTGAAGCTGTCTGTGTCCACCAGCCTAAATGACAGCATTTCATAGGCCAGTAGTTTAGAAATGCTGGCATTCAGGGCCAGGGATCGAGGGTGGCTAGGTGGGAATTTACGCTTTCTCTCAAATGTTTGTGAGATGGAGAGCTGAACTCTGCCGTGTGACATGGTTGAGATGCTTGGTGACGGAGGTGGTGGTGTTGGTGGTACATCCTCTGTTTGCTGGGCGGCAGGTGCCAACGTTCCTCCAGAGGCAGAGGAAGAGGCCGAGGCTACGCTGTTGGCTCGGTCTCACCACTGCCTCTTCCTCTGAATTCTGAAAATCAGTGGCACGACCTTCATTCCATGTGGGGTCTAGGACCTCATCGTCCCCTGCATCATCTTCCACCCAGTCTTCCTCCCTGACCTCCTGTTCAGTCTGCACACTGCAGAAAGACTCAGCCGTTGGCACCTGTGTTTCGTCATCATCAGAGACGTGCTGAGGTGGTATTCCCATGTCCTCATCATTAGGAAACATAAGTGGTTGTGCGTTAGTGCATTCTATCTCTTCCACCCCTGGGGAAGGGCTAGGTGGATTTCCTTGGGAAACCCTGCCAGCAGAGTCTTCAAACAGCATAAGAGACTGCTGCATAACTTGAGGCTCAGACAGTTTCCCTGATATGCATGGGGGTGATGTGACAGACTGATGGGCTTGGTTTTCATGCGCCATCTGTGCGCTTTCTGCAGAAGACTGGGTGGGAGATAATGTGAACGTGCTGGATCCACTGTCGGCCACCCAATTGACTAATGCCTGTACCTGCTCAGGCCTTACCATCCTTAGAACGGCATTGGGCCCCACCAAATATCGCTGTAAATTCTGGCGGCTACTGGGACCTGAGGTAGTTGGTTCACTAGTACGTGTGGCTGTGGCAGAACGGCCACGTCCTCTCCCAGCACCAGAGGGTCCGCTAACACCACCACGACCATGTCCGCGTCCGCGTCCCTTACTAGATGTTTTCCTCATTGTTACCGTTCACCACAATAAGAAAAAAATTATTTGGCCCAATGTATTGAATTCAAATTCAGCCCTTTTTTTTACAGGCACCTAACACTATCTGGCTATCTATTTAGGTACCGTATTACACTAATACAGGCACAGCAGTAACGTCAGATTTAGCTGAATATAAATTGTAGGCCTAGTATTTAGGCACTGGATGACAGGTATCCCTTTTACGGACAGAATTAGACTTGGAAATGCACGGTAGCGTGTGAAGTTATTGAGGATGACCCTATCCGCACCTTCAATCTAATATACCCTTTTATGGATAGATTTAACCTTGGCCTGATAGAGCAGAAACCACTAATTTAAGGAATTGCTTAGTTTGGAATTGTATTTCAACCCAGAACAAAAACTGTGCTTTGGCAGACACTAAATAGATTGACCAGCCACAGCAGTAACAACAGATTTAGCTGAATATAAATTGTAGGCCTAGTATTTAGGCGCTGGATGACAGGTATCCCTTTTACGGACAGAATTAGACTTGGAAATGTACGGTAGTTGTGAAGTTATTGAGGATGATCCTATCCGCACCTTCAATCTAATATACCCTTTTATGGATAGATTTAACCTTGGCCTGATAGAGCAGAAACCACTAATTTAGGGAATTGCTAAGTTGGGAATTGTATTCAACCCAGAACAAAAACTGTGCTTCGGCAGACAGCAGACAGTATTACAATTGGCTAGCCACAGCTGAAACACCAGATTTAGGGTACTGCCATTTTGGCAATTGTATTTTACCCCTCAATAAAATAGCAAAAACAGCCAAGCCCCTGATTTAGGATATAGCAAAAAAAAACAAACACACTATTGATGGTTAAAAATGGACTTGGTGGCAGCTTGTGCTGGCGCACCACAAGACACAAAATGGCCGCCGATCACCCCAGAAAAAAAGTGACTGAAAAACGCTCTGGGCAGCCTTAAAACAGTGAGCAATTGAATAGCAGAGGTTGTATGATACACAGCTGTATATCGATCACTTCAGTAAATAGATCCCTGCCTAATCTCGCCCTAACAGCAGCAGCTGCTGCATCCTCTCCCTACACTGATCAGAGCAAAGTGACGTGCGGCGCTAGGTTACTCCAGCTTAAATAGAGGCTGGGTCACATGCTGCACTGGCCAATTACAGCCATGCCAATAGTAGGCATGGCTGTGATGGCCTCTTGGGGCAAGTAGTATGACGCTTGTTGATTTAAAAAAGCGCCAAGAAAGCGCTGAACACCGAACCCGAACCCAGACTTTTACGAAAATGTTCGGGTTCGGGTCCGTGTCACGGACACCCCAAAATGCACTATACAGTTCGGGTTCGCTCATCCCTAGAGAAGTGGCTTCTTTGCTGCCCTTCTTGACACCAGGCCATCTTCCAAAAGTCTTCGCCTCACTGTGCGTGCAGATGTGCTCACACCTGCCTGCTGCCATTCCTGAGCAAGCTCTGCACTGGTGGCACTCCGATCCCGCAGCTGAATCCTCTTTAGGAGACGATCCTGGCGCTTGCTGGACTTTCTTGGACGCCCTGAAGCCTTCTTAACAAGAATTGAACCTCTTTCCTTAAAGTTCTTGATGATCCTATAAATTGTTGATTGAGGTGCAATCTTAGTAGCCACAATATCCTTGCCTGTGAAGCCATTTTTATGCAACGCAATGATGGCTGCACGCGTTTCTTTGCAGGTCACCATGGTTAACAATGGAAGAACAATGATTTCAAGCATCACCCTCCTTTTAACATGTCAAGTCTGCCATTTTAACCCAATCAGCCTGACATAATGATCTCCAGCCTTGTGCTCGTCAACATTCTGACCTGAGTTAACAAGACGATTACTGAAATGATCTCAGCAGGTCCTTTAATGACAGCAATTAAAATGCAGTGGAAAGGTTTTTTTGGGATTAAGTTAATTTTCATGGCAAAGAAGGACTATTGCAATTCATCTGATTACTCTTCATAACATTCTGGAGTATATGAAAATTGCTATTATAAAAACTTCCAATTTCCAATATTTATGTAATTCTCAAAACTTTTGGCCACGACTGTACATAGTATACTTGTACTATATACCTATATGTGGTCAATGTCTCATATCTATACTCTATATACCACATTATGCTTAATACATTATAGAGATTATACCGCATGTTGTCTCTATATATCTTATATTATACCACAATGTCTCTGCCATATATTTATATGCTTATGAATTAACCCCCTTTTTTCCATTTCCTGATCTTAGCCTTACATTTTGTGTTACCTAATATTTATATTTCTCTATGATATTCTTCTCCAGATCCCCTGATAAAGGTCTGAAAGTTCTGAAAAGGACCAAAAATCTGGACCACTATACATAATTGCATGCTATGCCTTGAAATAATATTGGATGTAATGTGACACAAAGTGTTCAAAAAGAATGAATAAAACTACACTTTAATATCATTTAAAAGTGGTGTGCCATAGATTTTCTCCTGCATATTGACTTATCTATCTATGAGCACCCACCCAAGAAGGTGTGCAGATCTCAATAACCAAAATATTCCACTGATTCATGTCCTGGAACAGATGCTGCTAAATCTGGCTGGCCAGGGGACGGAAGACGTGGCGACTACATCTCAGGGCCACATGAGCCCTGTGGGGGCTGAACTAGAGGATGAGGAGGAGGACATTTGAGCACAAGCAATGTGTAGAGAAATTTGTGTTTTTTCTACACAGGTGACAGGAGATGAGGCGCAGAAGCAGCCAGAGGAGCTACAGGGCAATGAGGCAAGGCAGAGGACCCAGACACACCGTGGCAGTATGCAGTGGAGATGGAGGCAGAGAGGCCTTCCGAGTCACTTGCGCAAATGGCGCGATGCATGCTCACTTGCTTGCGTAGTGAAATCAGAATTGTCACCATTCGGCAGAGGGATGACTTCTGGCTCTCCACCATGTTTGACCCTTGCTAACGGTCAAAAATGGGGACCTTTTTCACACCCGCTGAGAGGGAGGACAAACTGAACTGCTATTGAGACATCTTATGTAGTCAGCTGGCCGCTGCCTATGTGCGCCATCGCCCATCCTCACGCAGGTCTGCCCGGGGGGGCCCTTTGTGCGCACGTTCCACTGCCATGGCTGCTGGGGGGTGGGGGGGCAGGAGCAGTACTAGCTCCATCAGCAGCAACTTAACTCTGGAGTCGCTAATGAGCAGTTTTCCTCACCCGTCTACTGAAGAAACTACTTACCAGCAGCAGCAGCTAGACATTGAGCAGAACCTGAATCAGCAGGTTGTGGCATACTTGGAGTGTACCCTGCCACCCCACATTGAAGATCCCCTGGACTACTGGGCAGCCAAACTTGATTTGTGGCCGCAACTGGACGAGTTTGCCCTGGATAAGCTTTTCTGCCAAGCCAGTAGTGTGGCATCAGAGCGAGTGTTTAGTGCAGCGGGGACCATAGTTACCCCAATGAGAACTCGCCTGTCCACCCAAAATGTGGAGAGACTGTCCTTTGTCAAGATTAGAGATGAGCAAATTTCTTGAAAGTTCGATTCGTCTTATTCGCCGAATAAAAATAAAAATCGTGATGAATTACTTAATCACGAAGTGAATTATTTTGTAAGTAGCCGGTGCAATGACAGGGAGCTGCGGCATCTGAGTGTAAAATTAACAATTAAAAAAAGTTCCATTAAAAATACCGCCTCCATTTGCTTGCGACGGGTCTCCAACTGGCATGATGATGTAATCTCGGGCCACACAGGATTTCGGCCGAGATCTTCAAGCAAGATGGAGACTGGCGTCGCGAGCAAATGGAGGAGGTAAGTTAGAATTTTTTTTTTTTTTATACTATTTCAGGTTAAATCGATTTGTTGCACGAAGCACGAGGAAATTCGGCTTCTAGGCAAATCAAATTTACTTTGAGGAATTTGATTCGCTCATCACTAGTCAAGATTAGTGTTGAGCGAGCATGCTCGGCCTAACAGCATTTCGGCTCGAGCATCGCTATGCTCGGCACATCGCAGTGTTCTGCCGAATACTGTGCATGCTCGAACACAATGAAAATCAATGGGAGACCCGAGCATTAAACCAGGCACTCCCTGCTCTGAAGAAGAGAGAGTGTCTGGTTCACAGAAAAAGGTTAGAAATTGATGGAAACACCATCGAAATGGTTTGAAAACAGCATGGGAAGGACATCTGGATGCATCTTGGACTCCCATTACCTATGACATACAATAGACAACCACACAAAGGCTATATACCAAAAGCTGGGTATGTGCAAGCCAACAATCTATCCATGAGACAGATACAAACAGCATACCTTACAATGGAAGCCTTGTGCACTATGAGACATCTGTCTGAGAGCCAATAAGCCTAAAATTTGCTTCATAACTGTTGGATGGCTTAGGTGGACCTGCACACCTAGATCATTATCATTAGGGTGACAAAAAGTTTTCTGATTGTCTTAGCATAATAATTAACAACCTTTCTATACAGTTTTGTCATGTAAACTCATTTTCATAATCGTGGGCATTCGTAAATTAGCTGAATCTGCTTGTTTTTCGGCGGAAAATTTGCGATAAAAATTTGCGATTAGAATATTCACGATCAACACTACTCATGAACAGCGCCATTTATTGGATTTATAGTCTTATGAAAAGACTATGGGCCAGATTTATCATTAGCTCAAGTCAAAATAATGGAGTGAAGAAGTCGCAAATTTTTGCGCAATCGCTAAAACTGCGCAAAATTTAGCGACTTTTATTGGCTCTGCGCTATGCTCGCCAGTTTTCTGAAAGTGGGCGTGTTTTTTTATGTAAATTAATATCTATACAGATTTACTATTGCGACAATTTAAAAAAGTCGCAAAAAATTGCGCAATTTCTCTCCAGTGAGGACCATGCTTATCTTATGCAACGTTTTAATAGAACAGGCGACTTTTTCGTAAAGACGTGCGACTTTTGTAAAGCTGCTTACTGAAGGATTAACTGCTACCTTCAAACCACATTTAACACAGTATTAAAGGACCATTAATAAATCTGACTTAGCCAAAAGTAACTTTGGACATATTTAAAAGTGGAGTAAGATATAAGTGTAATGATAAATCTGGCCCACAGTCTTTCTTTTTTTTAAATACATCTTATTAGGTTTTGATATAATTTGCACATTTCAATGGTACATATTGGATCAAATTACAGGTCATATTCCTTTTTTAAAGATATGCGCAGAGAAAACAAAGATAAAACATATAAACAGTGCAATAATCCTTTCCCTAAACATTTCCCTTCCCCCTAACCCTCCCCCCTTCTATACAGGTGATGTGGTTTAAAGTTTTCTTTTTATTACAAGTATTCCTGAAGGTGTACAGTGTCTCATTTCGGAGTTCATGTGGATTTATTGTTGTGTAGTCTCATGGTAGTGCATCTTTATGTAAGGATTGATGATGCTTTATATGTTATTGGTTTCATAGTCTTATGACAAGACTATGAATGCAATAGATGGCGCTGTTCATGAGTAGTGTAGATCGCGAATATTGCAATCGCAGATTCTGCTCATTTGCATGTCTTTCCCATATGCCCATGTTTATGCAAATTAGTTTACATGACAAAACTGTATAGAAAGGTTATTGAATATCATGTTAGGACAATCAGAAAACTTTTTGTCACCCTAATGATAATGATCTAGGTGCGCAGGTCCACCCAAGCCATCCAACAGATATGATGCAACTTTGAGTCTTGCTGACTCTCAGTCAGATGAGTCATTGTAAGGTGTGCTGACTGTATCTGTCGTCTCATGGATAGATTGTTGGCTTGCACATACCCGGCTTTTGGCATATATCCTTTGTGTGGTTGTCTATTGTATGTCATAGATAATAGGAGTCCAAGATGCATCCAGATGTATTCTCCATGCTGTTTCAAAACCATTTTAATGGTGTTTCCATCAATTTTTGAACTTTTACTATGAGCCAGGCTCCCAAGGGGTGTCTGGTTTAGTGTTCGGATTCTCCCATTGACTTCCATTATACTCGGGTGCTCAATAGAGCCAGGATTTTCAAACGCGAGTGCTTGATGCATCAGACTAGATCATCCATGGTGCCACACCAACACTTTGACAAAAGAGACCTGTTTCTTCTGGCTACCTGCTTCAACTACTATTTTGATGCTAAAATATATCAAAAAGAGGCTGGGCACTTGCTATATCTGGAGTAAGTGTTTTTTTTTTTGGTAACTATAAAACCATAAAATCTTTGGGCAATAATACATAAGTGGGGATAGGTCTGGCCAGACAAAAAAACTGGTAAATAATATATTGATAAATAATAAATATTAAATAATACAATATACAATACAATTGTGAAGTTAAAATTGTGTGGGTTCTCCAGTAGAACCCGATCTGTGAGGATTGATAAACTCTAACTGCAGTATAACTTTCGATCCAATGATCACCTGTGCTTGTATTTCACATAGGTTGTCTTGCATTAATACTATTGTAGCAATATTCGCAGAAATATTCACATGTAGTTTTGTATGTTTCCACGATAATAAATGTTCGCAATTGAATTAGAATGTAGTTATGCAATTTATGCAATGTCCACCATCAAATTTGAATGTTGTCAGAACCGTATCATTCAGTTGTGATATTAAATTATATTGTTCCATTCAAACTAAACAATCGATTACTTTGGTTAACCTCTGATTAATAGGAAAAGAGAAATGTAGCAGCTCTCACCTGCCCTTCCTTTAGTTGTGAGCACGGATGGCCCGTGTCAGGTGCGGGCAGCAAATGCAGAAAGAAGTTGAGAAAAATCCAGCTCCACTTTAAAGGAATGTGCGTTTATTCAGCTTAAAAACTCATCCATGAAATACAAAATTTAGCAGTCTTGTCTACATGTTTCGGGCTACCAGAGACATTTTCAGCCTGGTCAAATTGACAGGTAGGAGAAAAAGTTAAACCTCTTTTGAGTATGCTGATATCATCAGCTGACAATATGGAAGCAGATAGGTTGATTACTTCCAGTTCATCCTGTCCTTTTTGTATCTTGTCGGATATCGGCGGTTTGCCATGTTTTCGGCCTGCTCTCCGTTTTTTGAAGCCGCTTTATGTGAAACAGTCTCTTGGCTTTGTGCGGCCTGCGTCGATGGCGAGATGAAATCCTGTTCGGAATCAGCAGAATCCAAATCTGTTGAGCTGAATGAGACCCTTTGTTGATTGTTTCTTTTCTGTTTCTTTTTATTTTTATTGCGCAAATTTTTAAGGATTGAACGAGGTGTGTTCTGTTTGGAATATGTCCATGTATACACCTGGTTGGACTGATAGTCTAGCAGATCACGGTTAAATTTCCTTTGCTTGAACTTAATGAGATCGTCCTCCATTTTTTGAAGATTATCCTTTAGTTTGTTATCCAGGTTAATAAATTCAGGGTTATTAATCTGTGTGCATAGGGTTTCTTGTGTTTTGTTGATGTTTGCCCTGTAATACACAAGAGCCTGACTTTCATTGGTAATGATTAAGTCCATTAATTTCAGAGAGCACTCTGACAAAATGATTTCCCATTCCTGCAAAAAGGTATCCGAATATATGGTGGTAGGTTTTTTCTTTAGTCTGAGCCCTCTAGGGATCATTCCTTTATCTGTATATTTTTTCAAGGAAGTAAGATCCCACCATGTACGGAGCTCTCTAGACATAAGATTTTCAAGTGAAGACATTGACATAGTAAGTTGTAAGTTCTCCTGGATGGATTTATTGGGTGCATCATATATAGCATTCATTCGCTGTAGTCTATTTTCATCGTCCTCTAAGGGACGCAGCGAAACATGTGCCATGACAAAAGCACCCTTATAAAAACCGCTTGATAAAGCTGAGGCAGGGAGTGCACGCAGTCCTGACTTGTGATTAATAGGAAAAGAGAAATGTAGCAGCTCTCACCTGCTAGCCCGATGTTTCTGGTAGCCCGAAACATGTAGACAAGACTGCTAAATTTTGTATTTCATGGATGAGTTTTTAACCGCAAGCTGAATAAACGCACATTCCTTTAAAGTGGAGCTGGATTTTTCTCAACTTCTTTCTGCATTTGGTTAACCTCTATACAGTGTGTCTACTCACAAGCCAGGTCGATATGGACGGAATCCGGTGGATGGTCCACGGCGCCCCGCGTGGTAGCTGCACCAGATCCCCCACTACTGCTTACTCACGTGAGTATCGAATTTCACCAGGGGTTAGTAGTAAATCGGAAAAATGTTGGTTTCTGCTGCGATGTCGAGGGCGTCTCGATTGTGATGTTCTTTATCGTCCACTTTTAGCGAATGTAGGTGTATCTAACTGGCGCCAGTGACTTCTTTGCGGTTCTCAGGATGACACAAGCCTTAAATTCTGGATGTGATTTTTCTACCCAGAATATTCGTAGCTGTAAATACCGGTGGTCTTTGTGTTGAGCAGGAGGATCCAAAACCAAACGCGTTTCGTTGCTCTAAGTGGCCCCTTCCTCAGTACCAGAGGTATAGAGGTTAACCAAAGTAATTGTGATGGGGGCTTAATCGATTGTTTAGTTCGAATCGAACAATATAATTTAATATCACAACTGAATGATACGGTTCTGACAACATTCAAATTTGATGGTGGACATTGCATAAATTGCATAAATACATTCAAATTCAATTGTGAACATTTATTATCGTGGAAACATACAAAACTACATGCGAATATTTCTGTGAATATTGCTATAACAGTATTAATGCAAGACAACCTATGTGAAATACAAGCACAGGTGATAATTGGATCGAAAGTTATACTGCAGTTAGAATTTATCAATACTCACAGATCGGGTTCTACTGGAGAACCCACACAATTTTAACTTCACAATTGTATTGTATATTGTATTATTTAATATTTATTATTTATCAATATATTATTTACCACTTTTTTAGTCTGGCCAGACCTATCCCCACTTATGTATTATTGCCCCAAGATTTTATGGTTTTATAGTTACCAAATAAAGTACCACTTACTCCAGATATAGCGAGTGCCCAGCCTCTTTTTGATATATTTTAGCTTCATAGATTGGGTGAATCTATCGGCTGAGAGCACCCATCCGGGGAACCTGACGTAGTAGTGCTGCCCTATTTTTGATTTTCCAATTTACTATTTTAAAGCTGCCCGCTGCCTGATGCCACACCTCATGCCAGGTGCTCCTACTGCCAGCCACTATCTTCAGCTAGTACTGGTATTGCCCCCATCTCCCCACTCTGTCACTGGGCCACTCTGTGGTCCCCTCATACTGCTGCTACCTCAACACTATGTCAATGGACCACTCTGTGATCTCCTCATGCTGCTGCTGTTACCTCATCACCATGTTACTGAGCCACTCTGTGGTCTCCTCATGCTGCTGCCACCTCAACACTATGTCACTGGGCCACTCTGTGGTCTCCTCATGCTGCTGCTACCTCAACACTGTTAAGGGCCACTCTGTGGTCTCCTCATGCTGCTGCCACATCACCACTCTGTGGTCTCCTCATGCTGCTGCCACCTAAACATTATGTCACTGGGCCACTCTGTAGTCTCCTCATGCTGCTGCAACATCACTACTTTGTGGTCTCCTCATGCTGCTGCCACTTCACCTCTCTGTGGTCTCCTCATACTGCTGCCACCTCAGCACTATGTCACTGGGTCACTCTGTGGTCTCCTCATGCTGCTGCTATTACTGCTATCTCAACATTGTCAATGGTCCACTCTCTAGTCTCCTCATGCTGCTGCCACATTACTACTCTGTGGTCTCCTCAACCTCAACACTATGTCAATGGGCCACACTGTGGTCTCCTCATGCTGCTGCTACCTCAACACTATGTCACTGGGCCACTCTGTGGTCTCCTCATGCTGCTGCTACCTCAACTACCTCAACACTATTCAATGGGCCACTCTGTGGTCTCCTCATGCTGCTGCCACATGACTACTCTGTGGTCTCCTCATGGTTCTGCCACCTCCACACTGTCAATGGGACACTCTGTGGTCTTCTCATGCTGCTGCTACCTCAACACTATGTCACTGGGCCACTTTCTGGTCTCTTCATGCTGCTGCTACCTCAATGCTATTCAACGGGCCACTCTGCGGTCTCCTCATGCTGCTGCCACATGACTACTCTATGGTCTCCTCATGCTGCTGCCAGTTCACCACTCTTTTGTCTCCTCGTGCTGCTGCTACCTCAACACTATATCACTGGGCCACTCTGAGGTCTCTTCATACTGATGCCACCTCACCACTATGTCACTAGGCAACTCTGTGGTCTCCTCATGCTGCTTCCTACTGACCAAATGCTGACCGAGTGAAGGCAGATGCTCAACAGATGGGATCCATTTTTTGGGGGGTTATTGTTCTGACAGATCAGAGGAAGGGGCAAATAATCAGTGACATCAACACAAACTTACTGCTGACACCCTCTCCACTCTGTCAGGGTGCTCTACTTGTATAAGAGTTTAATAGAACAGGTTCTGTAGACATCTATGTGGAATCAGCTGACGGCGATGTAAAAGGAGTGTGCATTGACGCTAACATTCACCAATAAGGCTCAGTTAACACTTGAGTTATTTGGTCAGTTTAAGCCCTCTCATCTGCGTGTCATACTGACTCACAGTATTGTTTCACTACCACAGCAGACTCCCTATGTCTGTTACTGCAAGGCACAGTGTTCTACACCATTATACCGGTTCTCTGCAGACAGAAAATAGCTTTTTAACGCGTTTCACCATCAAAAAATTCGGATAAAATGAAATATTTTCGGAAAATTCACCGAATCGGCCGAATCAAATTTTTGAGAAATTCGCTCATCTCTAGTGCCAGGGCTGGCAGGGTTCTAGTAATATACTTAACTGTAGATATGGTGCAAGCTAAGTTTAATAAGGTTAATGTGAACAAAGTTCTGGGTCCAGATGGAGTACACTCAAGAGTTCTGAAAGAACTCAGTTCAGTCATTGCTGTTCCCCTGTTTAAAATTTTTAAAGATTCTCTAGGGACTGGTACAGTGCCAAGTGAATGGATCAAGGCAAACGTGGTGCCCATATTCAAAAAGGGATCTAGGTCCTCCACAGGTAATTATAGAACAATTTTCTTCACTTTAGGGGAAAATTCCCAACCCAAATCAGGCAATCAGAATAACTCCCTGGTAAACAACACATCTCTAGTAACTATAACCTGTAGTATTATTACACTCCAGAAATACATCCAGGCCCCTCTTGAACTCTTTTAGTGAATTCACCATTACCACCTCCTCTGGTAGAGAGTTCCATAGTCTCACTGCTCTTACAGTATAGAATCCTCTTCTATGTTTGTGTACAAACCTCCTTTCCTCCAGATGCAGAGGATGTCCCCTCGTCAAAGTCACAGTCCAGAGAATAAATAGATGATGGGACAGATCTCTGTAATGAACTCTGATATATTTATACATGGTTATTAGATCTCCCTTAGTTGTCTTTTTTCTAAAGTGAATAACCCTAATTTTGATAATCTTTCTGGGTACTGTAGTCCACCCATTCCAGTTATTACTTTAGTTCCCCTTCTCTGAACCCTCTCTAGCTCAGCTATGTCTGTCTTGTTCACAGGAGCCCAGAACTGTACAGAGTACTCCATGTCTGGTGTGACCAGTGACTTGTAAAGTGGCAGGATCATGTGCAATGAGCAGGACACTGGGTCAGTGGGGTTGCTATGCAGTGGGTCAGTTTATATGTAGAAGTTTGTGACGCCAGTTGCAGCTTGCGCAGGTACTATAGCAGGGCCCTTTAAGATGTAATAGAGCTCACGTACCAGGTGAGGAATGCCAGAGGGGGATATTGTCTCTGTATAGTGTCAACGGTGTCTCCTACCTGTAGTACGGCTGGACTCCTGTATCCTGGCTCACATGCAACAAAATGAGTGCTGTTAATAGGAGTAATGGAGGAATGATGGGATTCCACACAGAGAATAGGGTCCAACTTGTCTTTACTTGATGTTATAGTATGCAGCTCTTGATTCATACAAATATACAGTTTTAGTTGAGGATCCCAGCAGGTTTTGGCAATATGTGGCAGGAATCTATATCTATTCTGCATCTGGTACATAAGCCTATTGATCTGGCAGGTATCTATCTTCTGCTCTGTCTGTGGACTGCTTAGTTAGGGTCTGACTAGCTGTGGAATCTTTACTTACAGGATTGCTCGCAGGGTATGGTGGTTTCTTCCTGGAGATCTGATAGTTCTGTAGATGGCTGCTTTCTTGGTCACCAGCTGAGGTAAGGGACTCAGGCTGGGAAGGTTGATCTGGGCCTCATCTGAGACTTTGATCCTTGGTTGGTGTGAGAGCTCCTATTGACACAGCCTACCCCAACAGGGGGTGGCTGGTACACTCACTAGAACTTTCTTTCCTCTCTCTGAAGTAGGATGTGGGAACATTCCACTCCTCCTCAGATAGGGGGAAGCTAGCCTGGAATGGTATATTTCAGTCTAGGTATACTAACTGGCTATGGCCTACTTACATATTACTGCCACCTGCTGGTGTACATGGAGAATTACAGCAAATTACATGAAAAGTCACAGTAAGTCCATATAATACAAATACCATGGCAGATTACACAGGATATTAACACATTTACACCTTCAACATCATATAACAGGGTGACAGAGTTTTAGTGACATACTCTGGGATGTTACACATGTACTCATCAATGGGCATCTATGCCCTTTTGATGCAACCCATTATCTTATTGGCATTGGCAGCAGCTGCCTGACACTGTTTTGTGCAGCTTAATTTGCTGTTCACTAAAAATTCTTTTTTCATGTCAGTGTTGCCCAGTGTTTTACCATTTAGTATGTATGGGTAACTTGCATTATTCCTTCCCATGTGCATAACCTTACACTTGTCACTGTTAAACCTCATCTGTCACTTCTCTGCCCAAGACCAATCTATCCAGATCCATCTGTAGCAGTATACTGTCCTCTTCCATGTTAATTACTTTACACAGTTTAGTGTCATCTGCAAAAAATATTATTTTACTATACAAGATCATCAATAAATATATCGAATAACAGGCCCAATACTGACTCCTGTGGTACCCCACTAGTGGCAGTGACCCAATCTGAGTAAGCACTGTTAATAACCACCATCTGTTTTCTGTCACTGAGTCACTACTTTTCTAAAAAAAACTGTACCAGCCCTGCATATGTACATACAGCAGAAGGTGGGCCAGTCCATGAGCCTGTTGGTGTTTGGTACAGTTCATGGCAGCACCGACGTGTGGAGCTGTAACAATGGTCAAGAACAATATGTGTCCTTTACGGCCCACTGGGTAAATGTGGTTCCTGCCCAGGCAAGGCACACCAGCAGCTTAGCCAGATGATGGCAATGCCGCCTCCGTGTTCTCATGCAGTGATTCCGGTGCCAATGTCCTTCTCTGCCTCCTCATCCTCCACCTTGTCCTCAGCCTCCACTGCAGCAGAACCTGAACTAGCAGATGGTGGCATTCTTGGAGCACACCCTGTCACCCCAGATCCAAGATCCCCTGGACTACTAGGCAGCCAAACTTGAATTGTGGCCGCAACTGCCTGAGTTTGCCCTGGACAAGCTTTCCTGCCCAGCCAGTAGTGTGGCATCAGAGCAGGTGTTTAGTGTAGTGTGGCGGGGGGCATAGTTAACCCAAAGAGAACTCACGTTTCAACACAAAATGTATAGAGATTAACCTTTCTGAAGATGAATCATGCAGGGATCAGCCAGGATTTCCACACACCGGTGCCTGATGCAACAGACTTGATCATTCTGGCAATGATGTTCTGACTACAGTGTGCTGCCACACCAGAACATTGAGAAAAATGGGCCGTTACTTCTGGCCATGTGCTTTAGCCACTCTGATACTGCCACCTGCCTGATGCCACACACCTGATGTCTCTGCTGCCATCTTATCCTACTGCCACCATCTTGTGCTGTTACTGCCAGTGCTGTTGCCTTCCACCTCCCCACTCTGTGACGGGGCCACTATGTTGACTCCTAATGCTGTTGCCACCTTCCACACTCTGTGACTTGGCTACTATGTTGACTCCTCATGCTCTTGACACCCACACCACTCTGTGACTAGACCACTGTGTTGACTTTGTTTGCTGTTGCCACCCTCCTCACTCTGCGACTGGGCAACTATGTTGACTCCTCTTGCTTGTGCCACCCTCACCCCTCTCTAGTACACTAGTGTCCTTGTTTGGCCTTGTTGACATCACCGTTTATTTTACCCTACTTCTGAGAATCCATAAGGCCTTAACCACACAGTCAGTATTTTTCATCGGGATTTGATCATGATTTAGAAACTGAAAGAAGGATTGGGTCCAAAACACAGAAGACATGCACATATTTCCAAAACATATCATCTCTGTTTTGGACACACTCCTTTTTTTGCTTTACTAATAGTGATGAGCGAGCATGCTCGGCTGAATACCTGTTCGGCTCGAGCATCGCTATGCTCGGCACATGGCAGTACTTGGCCGAGTACCACATGTGCTCGGGCGCCATGCTCGAGTCTCCACTCCACACGTTTCGCGGCTGCTAAGCAGCCAATAAATGTGCAGGTAAGTACTGCCATCACTGTAATGCCAGTAGCCATGTTGGCTACTGTCATTACAGTGATTGGCTGGCCGGAACGCGTCATCGGGTGCTATATAGCACCCGATGATGCGGGTTCGGCTCATTGCGAGTCAGGGAGAGCTGCGCTTAGGAGGGGACAGATAATGTAGGGAAATTGTGATCGCAATATATTCCAGCGAATAACGTTTCAAAGACCCAAAAGTCCTTTTAAGGACTATTGTGTGTGGTGGCAGCAATTTAATTGTGCAAAGTAGTACTCGATTTATTTATTTTTATACTTTGCAAAATAGCGATTCAATACCTTGTGTGGTTGTCAAGCCCATATATAGTGAAAAATTTTAAATACCGAAAAAAATATTCTCCCATAATCTATCCACATTTTTGCTGTCAACGGTGTAATCCGTGAATTGTGTGATCTGTGCTTCAACACCTTGTGTGGTTGTCAGGCCCAGATATAAGGAAAAATATAAATATAAATATAAACTACATAAGAAAACAGTGTCTGTACTGCAAATTCCAATAATCTGGGCCTAAAATATTGTCCATATTCTGTGGTGTTCTGTGACATATACTGTCCTGCATCCGAAAACGGTGTCTTTAGTGTACAGTGAAAAAATCTGCGCCACATCTAGTGACAAAACCATTAATATGAAGAAGGCGAGCACTAAGGGACGGGGAACTGGGTGTGATGCTTATGGTGCACGCAGGTGCTGTGGCCCTGGGTGCAATGAAACTGTGCCTGCTGCCAGTGCACCAGAAAAAAAAAATCCACCGTACTCAGCTTCATGTCCAACTTAGCTGGGTGCGCATGACAACACTGTCCAAGTCGGACCAGTGCGAACAGTTGGTCGGTTGAATTGTTGAAGATAATGCTTCCAGTCAGTTAAGCACCACCCTCTCTTCCACCAAGTCCAGTCTGTAGCCAAGAGTCTGGTCAACCGAATCCTCACTCTGATCATCCTTCCTCCCACCATGGAGAGGCTTGCCAAACGAGTGATCCCACACTCAGATATTCCGAGGAGCTCTTTCCAGCGCCACTATTACATTTAGCCCTCACACCCAGCACACTTGAAGAGAGACCTGAGATATTGTGCCCTGATTCCCAATCTCTTGAGCCTTCACAGTCTCAAGAAGATGACAGTGGTGAACGGCAATCATTCGTTTACGAGGTGGATGATGATGAGACACAGTTGTCAAAAATTGAGGTTGTGGTTAGGTCAAGTCAGGAGGATAAGCAGAGTGAAGAAGTGGAAGAGGAGGTGGTTGATGATGAGGTCACTGACCCAACATGGGAAGGTGAAAAGCCGAGCGAGGACAGCAGTACAAAGGGGGAGGGATCTGCAGTACCGCAACAGGCTGGAAGAGGCAGTGGGGTTGCAAAAAGGAGTAGTTGGCATACACCAAACAGGCCCGCAACTGTTACAACGAGCACCCCTATGCTGAAATATACCTTGCCAAGGGGTAGGTGTTCCGCAGTATGGCGCTTTTTTGTTGAAAGAGCAGACGAGAAAAGAGTGGTAGTTTGCAACCTGTGCCGTACCAAAATGAGCCGGGGCGTGAACAATAGCAACCTCACCACGACCAGCATGATCCGCCACTTGGCATCAAAGCACCCTAATAAGTGGGCCGAATGCCTGGGTCCACAATCTGGGTCTGCGGTTTACACCGCTGCCTCCTCTTCCCCTGTGTTACGCACTGCTGGCCAATTCCCTGTCGACAGTGCAGGCCTGGATGCCCCTCGCCCTGCACCTTTACCTTCGCATGAACCATCAGCAGCAACATCCACTTCCCTGTCCCAGCGCAGCGTCTAAATGTCTATAATCCAGAGGGAAAACAAACCAGGCTGTTGTAGTCTGCTTCTTATATATTAATATAAGCAGATATATAACGCAAGTTTGACCGCGACGCGTCAAAAACTCAGCAGTGAGGGCAGCACAGCCTTTTTGAATCCAGATGGAAAACAAACCAGGCTGTTGTAGTGAGCTTCATTTATATTAATATTATGGTCGTGGCTACGGATACTGGTGCTGGCGCAGTGAAGCCCAGGAAAGACCTAACCGTACTGCTAACTAAGTAGGCCTGGATTGTGCCCATAGCCGCGAACGTGGGTAGCCTATAAGGGGCCAAAAAGTCAAGCAAAAGGTGGATTAGTATTTTTATTGAATGGTACACGGTTTACAACGCAAGCTTGCGGAAAACATCTGAAATTTCCTGATGTGGATTGGGAATGTACCTGGTGAAGCAAGATGATTCCCAACGTCCCATCTTGCGGATGATATGACTGGGTACATTGTGCTTGGATGCTGTCCTGATATGGGATCAAAACCTAGGCCTGCAACTAGTAGACGAATGTGGGAAACGAATTGCGCGGTCGTGAGGGGCTTGGATTTGAAGGGCAGTAGCGGGCTGTCTGGGGAGGAATGGCCCAAGGAGCTCATTAATTGGTTGAAGACCTGGACTGGGCACCATTTATTGAATGACTTGAAGTATTTGACTTGGACTGGAGGCCCTGATTGCGACGTTTTGGTGGAAGGCAGTAGCAAGATGAAATGGTCATAATTCCAAGCTAGCTGGCTCTTGGTCAGACCCTTGGATTTTGGGGAGAAACCTGTGAATTCCCCGGGCCGCAAAAACCCATCTGATAGGAGTGCATGGTTGGCTGCTTTTTTGAATCCCCCTATGGACAGCCTTGATGGCGGGGGACGCGAATATTGCCTTACTACCGGGATGTTTGAGGGTGGAGTAGTATTGCACCCCTGCCATGTACAATCTGATGGAATTGTAGCCAAGTTTAAGGTGATGGCGACAATAAGCTAAAAATGCCATCAAATAGGTAGTCCTATCAGTGCCGCTCCTAGGATGGAGACGTGAAAATTTTTGGAAGCTGTTCTAACCAGTTTTATAGTTTCTAGCTAAGTTGGCTGATAGTGATTTTTGCATGAGGGATTTGGCGGATGAAATGATTTGCGCTAGTCCATGCGTAGGGTGTTGAACTCTGGAGGGGACAGTCCTGCTGGCTTCGCCTCCGGCATGACCTGGAAGAAATGGTGGAAATGGAAGTGTGACAGTGCGTCAGCCGCGGAATTCTGGACACCCTGGATGTGTTTGCATGATACCTGAAAATTGTGCTGTAGGGAGAGCCAAACTAATTTGCGGACGAAAGGCATGATGTGAAGTGATTTTGACCTGCCCTTGGTGATGATGTCCACTACCGTCTGATTGTCCGTGATGAATGTCATCGGGGAATTTGTCCACTGCCTGCCACAAACTTGTGCGGCCGCTACGATTGGGTAGATTTCTAGGAGGGGGGAGGATCTGAGGTACTCGCTAAGAGAAGAGATTTCGGGAGGCCACTGGCCTGTGAACCACTGGTTGTTGTAGATGGCCGCGAAAACTTTGGAGGCAGCTGCGTCTGAAAAGATGGTGGGAGAAGAGGGACGCCATTGAGGGACGAATAGGGAGATCCCATTCCAGCAGGTCAGGAAGGAATTCCACATGGATAAATCAGCCATCGCTTGGGTGTCCAGGACTATCGGGGAGTCCTGCTCTGTGGCTGTCTGGAGCAGATCCAACAATCTTGATAAGAAGGCCTTGCCCTGGGGCATGATTCTGGCAGCGAAGTTCAGCATACCCAGCAGGGATTGTAATTCCTGCTTCGAGACGACCCTGCAACCCACAAATCTGGAAATGACTTCCTTGATTTTTGACAGTTTTTCCTCAGGCAACCTCTCTTCCATCTTTTGGGTGTCTAAGAAAATGCAGAGGAAGGTGATGGTGGTTGAGGGCCCTTCGATTTTGGAAGGGGCGACAGGAATGTTAAGGCTGGCAAAAACCTGGAGGAGACTGTCGAGTTTGCAGGGGGTGGCGTCAGGTTATCCTATCAACAGAAAGTCGTCCAGGTAATGGATGACCATGGGGCAATTGCAGTAGTTGACCAGGACCCTGTGGAGGGCCTGGGCGAACTGGTCAAATAGCCATGGACTGCTTTTGGAGCCGAAGGTGAGGCGGTTGGCAAAATAGTACAAGCCGTCCCATTTTAAACCGTAGAATTTCCAGAGTTGGGAGTTGATGGGTAGCAACTTGAAGGCGTCCGCCAGGTCTGCCTTGGACAGCCAAGCCCCTGGGCCTGCCAGGAGGATGAGAGAGATGGCTTCACTGAGAGAGGAGTATTTAATCGAGAACTCCTCAGACGGGACTAGGGAGTTGAGGCTGGGGATGTTTGAACCATGAGGAGCTGAGAGGTCATAGATTAATCTTTTTTTATTTGAATTTTTTTTGGTGACGATACCGATAGGGTTTCTCCTCCAGTAATCGAAGGGAATGCTAGAGAAAGGCCCGATGAGGAAACCCTTCTCCAGTTCCGCCTGGATCAGAGGACCCACCAAAGCGGCATCGGAAACTGCGGACCAGAGGTTGGGGCTTTCCCAAGACGACTGAGGAAGGGCCACGAGACCAGTGTGGAAACCCTCTGTGAAACCCTTGATTAAGAAGTGAACCTGGTGGGGGTTGTGGTGATCACGGAGAAGTGCGGCTAGCAGGTCCACGTTGACCACGCCTAGTCACTTGTTTCTGGCTGTTCTGTTTGGGCAAACCGACAGGGTTTGGGCCCTGAAACAAGTGGAGTAGACATGGAGCACTCTGCACTCGTTGTAATTGCAGGTTGCAAAGTTGTAATTGTTGCACATTTGACTGTTGCCTAGGAAGACTATAGGGTGACCCCGTTTGTCCGTGCCCGTGTTGTGTCTTGGCTGGGACCCCGAAGTGCCTGCCGCGGGCCTAGGCTGGGACGTTGGAAGGCTGGGATTTGGGCACCAATCTGAGGAATGCAGAATGGATTGGCATGACGAGCAAGCAGGGGCTTTGAGGCCGGCGAAATGTCGACAAAAAAACTCCATGTCCAGGGATGCCCAATTGGTGACCCGTTGGAAATGGGCGAGGGCAGCCGCGGCTTTGGCCAAGAAGGAGCGATGGTAATCATAAAATGCGTACCCTCCGTACTTATGCCCCAGGTCCGTGACCCTGTACAAGTACAAATCTAGCTCCTCGCGCCTTTCGGGGAAGGCGGAGCAGATTATGTCCCTGAACAGGCTAAATGCCAGGACGAATTCTGAGATGGAAAGTTTCCTGTTTAATCGGGCATCCCTGGACCTGAGAACTATTGACACATTTTCGCAAGCGATGGTCCTATTCTCAACCGTGTCGTGGGTGGCAATGAGAATAGCGGCCAAATTGACGTCCTTTCCCTCCAAGATGTCCCGTTTGATGGTGTCGGTCACAAAATGGGACGGGGCTACTTCGGACAAGGCGGGAACCCTACCTGAGGTTGTGGATTTGGAAGCGACTGTGAGAGAAGGGACAGGGAGGCTGGGAGGCGGATCTCTGGACTCCACTGCCGACAGCCTGTTCTGAATGTCCGAAATGGAATTCGCTAGGGTGTTGATGGTGGCGTGCAGCTGAGTCAATGACAACTGGATTGTCGACATTGACACCTGCTCTCCGGAGGGAGAGGAATCTGACACCAGGAGTTGGTATAGCTCCGCCTTCCTGGCCGAAGCTGGGTAACGAATCCCTCTTTTGGTCAACTCCGCTATGATTTTGGGGATCGTCCAGCTCCGGAGTGACCCCACACTAGCGTGGCTGGATGCCAGGGAATCCGGAATGGAAGCGGTGTCATCAATTTCCGAATGACGTGACATGTTGGAAGCTGAAAGAGAGAGCATTGTTTAGTGTTTTGGGGTGAAACAAGACCTAGCCTCTGAATCATTAGGGCCCTGTACCCGAGAAGGCGCGTTGCGTTTGCTGCTCAAGAGAAACGCTTGGAGTGACCAAGAGGCCGGGATGTGGAAAAAAGTGACAAGGCTCCGTGAATGGACGAATTTAGATAAAGAGAGGACCAGTACCTGATAATCCCACCTGGTCTAACGAGCGCCTCAGGTCCTGAAAGTTTGTGGCGGTGCTGCCGAAATCGGTTCTTGACTGAATATTTAGCGGAGAGGCCTATGACCATTGAGCAAGATTGTAGACGAATGAACCTGATGCCTGGGTAGGCCACCATGAAGACAGACGAACATGGATGAGGGAACAAAGTGCGGCCTGAATGACGTGGCACGCGTGAGACCAAGGATGACAGGGGCGTGACCTGAATGAAAAACCAAGGCGTGTGCGTGAACGGAGTGGCCCGAATGATGGATGCAGACGGGATACATGGATGATGACTATGGCTTGGAAGGAGGACAGCGTGAGACATGAAGGAGACGAGATGTGGCCTGAATGACGTGAACAGGCATGAGACGTAAATGACAGACGTGGCCAGAATAACGTAAACAGGCGTGGAACGTGAAAGAGACAAGACGTGGCCTGAATAACGTAAACAGGCGTGGAACGTGAAAGAGACAAGACGTGGCCTGAATAACGTAAACAGGCGTGAGATGTAAATGACAGACGTGGCCTGAATAGCGTAAACAGGCGTGAGACGTGAATGACAGACGTGGCCTGAATAGCGTAACAGGCATGAGACATGAGTGACAGACGTGGCCTGAATAACGTAAACAGACGTGAGACGTGAGTAATAGACGTGGCCTGACCACCATACACAGGGCGTGATTGGCGACAATATGGTGGATGTAAAGCAAAAATACCCACCTTATGTTAATGATTTTGACGGGCAAGTTTAAAAAAAAAAAAAAGGGCGGGTAAATTTCGCTTTGTTTGCCTTTGGCACGCAACAGCCCATCCAGAACAAAACCAGCAAGGTATTTCTGAAATTTAAAACGGGAGACAGCAACATTTTTTTTTTTTTTTTTTTTTAAACAGAAGTAACGTATTTTTTATTTTTATTTTCATTTTAATTAAACAGAAAATGACTTTTTTTTGTATCCTCTGATGACATGGATTGCAGCAAATTGCATTGTTTGTGAAAAATGATTTACGAGGAGCTGATGGCCAATGAAAGTCTGGAAACTCTGACATGTTGCTATGATGTTGTCACTATAGTGTGTCCAGTATTTACTGTGCTCTACTTAATGATGCCGGTTTTAAGTTGTAAGCTATGATGGTATGCTTGTCGGTTTAGAGGCTGCATTTTATTATGTGAGTGCTGGAGAATGTGAAGGGGAGCGTGAGCGGTGTGTCGCACGCATCTCGCCTGAGGCCTGTGATGCAGAAAGGGGCGTGGACGGGGAGGAGCCTGTACCGCCCCCCGCCGCCCTGGAATGCAGGACCTGGTGCCAGGGAGCCGAAGCACCGCGTCTGCCAGGGCCGGCCGGCCCCTGGAGCGCCGCAGCCAAAGGTAAAATGGGAACGAGGATGGGAGGCGTGCTGGAACATGAGCGGTGGAAGGGAGGCGGAGGCGGGTTGGTGCTGGAAAGTGAATGGGCGTGGACGGGGCGGGATCTGAACCAAACCTCCCCCTGCCCTGGACGGCCCTGGAGACGAAGCCAGGCAACCGGGACGCCGGTGCCTGGCCGGCAGGCGAAACCACAAGCGCAGCGGCCGGTTTGTCGGGAAAACAAGTGGATGTCCGAACCGGCCCTGCTGGATGGAACGAGGTGGCGGGGACACAGCGTGGAAGGTGAGAGCCAGCGTGCATACTTACCTGGCTGATGCCTTGTGCGTGCAGGACTGGCGTAACCAAATTTTACAGATAGCACAAGATGACGCCAGCGCCGGATGACCGTGGGAGGGGAGCTTATAAAGTCTATGCCCCTCCCACAATCACAGGCTGCAACAGCATTGACAATAATCAGATATATAACGCGAGTTTGACCGCGATGCCTGGTTGATTAAGTGTGGTTGTGTAAGTGTGTAACTTAAGATTAAGTGACTTTAGATTCAGGGACTTCAGTGGGGGACTGCAATTAGCCAGTTTCTTATTACAACATTATATTGTATTTTTCGCATTTGTGGTGTAATACCCATTTAGTATGTGTTGCACAATTGACAACGCAGTCCAGTGCACATCTTGCATGATGTATGCAGTCCTGGAACAGACGTTCGAGGGTGTATATCATTGTTCAAGATGTGAGCAAATTACCCATTTGGAATCGCAAATCAAGTCTCTAAACGGGCAAGTTGCAACACTGAGAGGTATTGACAATTTGCAAAAAAGTTTGGTTCTCACCGAGCAAGCACTCTTTAGGGTAGATGAGGGGGAGGGTGACAGAAAGAATGCTAAGGAAAGTGAGGTAGCTAGCTGGGTAACAGTTAGAAAGAGGGGCAGAGGGAAGACTGCCCGGGAGGCTAGCTGTCACGGATGATGTTGCAGATAGCTGGAAGTTATGGATAAACATCCGACTGGCTTGATCCCAAACTAAGGAGCATAAAGGTGACCCCTATAAAACCCTAAAAGCTCACCCTGACTGCTATGCCCATGCAAAGGTCTTTATGGTAGATGATTGCATGCCCCCGTACCTTACTATGTGACACCTGAAAACCCTATAATAGTGAGGGGACACGACCACCGGCTTCCTGCACTTAATACAGACTGAGTCAGGGTCACCTACAATCAAGCCAGCAAAGAAACACAAATAAAGGAAACAGAATTATCTAAAGAATGAAGAGAAGCAGGATCCAGCAGTAAAACAACTCATCCAGGAAGAAGTATAAACCGCAAAGTGAGGCAGTATGCGAGGGAATATAAAGGGAGGCAATTAGTGTAAATAGGTGACATCTGGGAGAAGGAAAGGAGATGACAAAGTGAAACCAAAACAAAGAACATCATGCAAGAGGTAAAGAAGAACATCTGCCAGACCTTCTCAGAGAGCAGGCGGTGACAGTACCCCTCCCTCTACGATGGGACATATGAAAAGCCCTGATGAGACGAGTATCCTTAATGTCGGCCACTGGGACCCACATCCTCTCCTCAGGACCATAACCCTCCCAATGAACGAGGTACTGGAGAGAACCACGGATAATGCGAGAATCCACAATCCTAGAGACCTGAAATTCAAGATTACCATCAACAACAATCGGAGGAGGAGGCAAAGAGGAGGGTACAGTGGGTTGGACATAAGTTTTAATAGGGACCTGTGAAAAACATTATGGATCTTCCAAGTCTGAGGAAGATCAAGACGGAAGGCAACGGGATTGATGACGGACAAGATCTTGTAAGGCCCAATAAACTTAGGACCCAATTCCAGGAGGGAACTTTCAGTTTGATATACTTTGTTGACAACCACACCAGATCACCCACATTCAGGTCCGGACCAGGCACACGTCTCTTATCCGCCACACGCTTATATCTCTCACTCATCCTCTTCAGATTACCCTGAATCTTTTGCAAAATAAATGACAAAGACGAGGAAAATCTCTCCTCATCAGGTAAACCAGAAGACCCCTCTCCAGAGAATGTCCCAAACTGCGGATGAAACCCATATGCACCAAAAAATGGTGACTTATCAGAGGACTCCTGGCGACGGTTATTTAAAGCAAACTCAGCAAGGGACAAAAAAGAACACCAATCCTCCTGATTCTCTGCCACAAAACAGCGCAGATATGTCTCCAGATTCTGATTGACGCGTTCGGTCTGGCCATTCGACTGCGGGTGAAAAGCAGAAGAGAACGACAACCGAACCCCCAAGCGAGAACAGAAGGCCTTCCAGAATCTGTAAACAAATTTCGTGCCCCTATCAGAAACGATGTCTGAAGGAATGCCATGCAATTTGACAATGTGATCAACAAATGCTTGCGCCAGCGTCTTAGCATTGGGTAACCCAGGAAAGGGAATGAAATGCGCCATTTTGCTAAAACGGTCCACTACTACCAGAATCACAGTCTTCCCCGAGGAACGAGGCAGGTCCGTAATGAAGTCCATAGACAGATGCGTCCAAGGACGGGAAGGAATGGGTAACGGGAGGAGAGAACCCGATGGCCGTGAATAAGGGACCTTGGCACGAGCGCAGGTCTCGCAGGCTGCCACAAAACCCTCAACCATCTTACGAAGAGCCGGCCACCAGAATCTCAGAGCAATGAGATCCACTGTGGCTCTACTCCCCGGGTGCCCAGCAAGTACAGTATCGTGGTACTCCTTAAAAACCTTGTGTCGTAAAGCAAGAGGCACAAACAACCTCCCAGGAGGACAAAGATCAGGAGCCTCTGCCGGGGCTGCCTGAACCTCTGCCTCCAAATCAAGATAAAGAGCAGAGACGACCACCCCTTCAGCCAAAATGGGACCCGGGTCTTCAAAGTTCCCCCCTCCCGGAAAACAACGTGACACGGCATCAGCCTTCACATTTTTAACCCCAGGGCAGAACGTGACAACAAAATTAAACCTAGAAAAGAATAAAGACCATCTGGCCTGTCTCGGATTCAGACGCTTGACTGATTCCAGGTAGGCCAGATTCTTATGGTCGGTAAACATGGTAATAGGGTGTCTGGCTCCCTCTAGCCAATGGCGCCATTCCTCAAAAGCTAATTTGATGGCCAACAACTCTCTATCTCCCACATCGTAATTTCTCTCTGCGGAGGAGAGTTTCCTTGAGAAAAAGGCACACGGTCGCCATTTGGCAGGAGAGGGACCCTGAGATAAGACCGCACCCACACCCACCTCAGAAGAGTCCACCTCAACAATAAAAGGTAGAGAGACATTAGGTTGTACCAAAATGGGAGCGGAAGCAAAATTCTCTTTGGTACTAGAAAAGGCCTTAAGCGCATCTACCGACCAGGAGAAAAAATCTTCCCCCTTTTTAGTCATATCAGTGAGTGGCTTAACAACAGAGGAATAATTCAAAATTAACTTTCTGTAATAATTGGCAAAACCCAAAAACCGCATCAGCGCCTTCTGATTCTCAGGAAGCTCCCAATCAACACAGCGCGGACCTTCTCAGGGTCCATGCGAAAACCAGAAGCGGAGAGAAGAAAACCAAGAAATTGAATCTCCGGAACTGCAAACACACATTTTTCCAGTTTAGCGTACAATTTATTCTCCCGCAAAATGAGCAAGACCTGACGTAGGTGGTCCCTATGAGTTTTGAAATCAGGAGAAAAAATTAAAATGTCATCTAGATACACCAGTACAAATTTCCCCATTAAAAGAAAAATGCTGTTCACAAAATATTGGAAGACCGGCGGAGCATTCATCAAACCAAAGGGCATAACCAAATTTTCGAAATGGTCCTCAGGGCTATTGAAGGCCGTCTTCCATTCGTCACCCCTTCCCTGACCCTGACTAGGTTGTATGCCCCTCTTAAAATTCAACTTAGAAAAAACTTTAGCCCCAATCTGGTTAAACAGGTCCGGGATCAGAGGAAGCGGATATGGGTCACGAATTCTGATACAGTTCAGCTCCCTGAAATCCAGACAAGGTCTTAAAGAACCATCTTTTTTCTTAACCCCTTAGGGACCGAGCTCATTTTCACCTTAAGGACCAGGCCATTTTTTGGAAATCTGACCAGTGTCACTTTAAGTGCTAATAACTTTTAAATGCTTTGACTTATCCAGGCCATTCTGAGATTGTTTTTTCATCACACATTGTACTTCATGACACTGGTAAAATGAAGTCCAAAAATTATTTTTTTTTGCACAAAAAAATACCTAATTTACCAAAAATTTGGAAAAATTAGCAAATTTCAAAGTTTCAGTTTCTCTACTTCTGTAATACATAGCAATACCCCAAAAAATTGTGATGACTTTACATTCCCCATATGTCTACTTCATGTTTGAATTATTTTGGGAATGATATTTTATTTTTTGGGGATGTTATAAGGCTTAGAAGTTTAGAAGCAAATCTTGAAATTTTTCTGAAATTTACAAAAACTCAATTTTTAGGGACCAGTTCAGGTCTGAAGTCACTTTGCGAGGCTTACATAATAGAAACCACCCAAAAATGACCCCATCTAAGAAACTACACCCCTCAAGGTATTCAAAACTGATTTTGCATACATTAGTAACCCTTTAGGAGGAAATTTGAGAATTTCATTTTTTTGTCAAATTTTTCATTTTAACCCATTTTTTCCACTAACAAAGCAAGGGTTAACAGCCAAACAAGACTGTATCTTTATTGCCCTGACTCTGCCGTTTACAGAAACACCCAATATGTGGCCGTAAACTACTGTACGGCCACACAGCGGGGTGTAGAGTGAAAGGTGCGCCGTTTGGTTTTTGTAAGGCAGATTTTTATGGACTGGTTTATTTACACCATGTCCCATTTGAAGCCCCCTGATGCACCCCTAGAGTAGAAACTCCCTAAAAGTGACCCCATCTAAGAAACTACACCCCTCAAGGTATTCAAAACTGATTTTACATACGTCGTTAACCCTTTAGGTGTTGCACAAGAGTTATTGGCAAATGGGGATAAAATTTGAGAATTTCATATTTTTGTCTAATTTTCAATTTTAACCCATTTTTTCACTAACAAAGCAAGTGTTAACAGCCAAACAAGACTGTATCGTTATTGCCCTGACTCTGCTGTTTACAGAAACACCCCATATGTGGCCGTAAACTACTGTACGGCCACACAGCGGGGCGTAGAGTGAAAGTTGCGCCGTTTGGTTTTTGGAGGGCTAATTTTGCTGGACTGTTTATTTGACACCATGTCCCATTTGAAGCCCCCCTGATGCACCCCTGGAGTAGAAACTCCATAAAAGTGACCCCCATCTAAGAAACTACACCCCTCAAGGTATTCAAAACTGATTTTACAAACTTTGTTAACCCTTTAGGTGTTGCACAAGATTTAATGGAAAATAGAGACACAATTTCAAAATTTCAAATTTTTGGCAGATTTTCCATTTTAATATTTTTTTTCCAGTTACAAAGCAAGGGTTAACAGCCAAACAAAACTCATTATTTATAGCCCTGATTCTGTCGTTTACAGAAACACCACATATGTGGTCGTAAACCGCTGTACGGGCACACGGCAGGGCGCAGAAGGAAAGGAATGCCATACGGTTTTTGGAAGGCAGGTTTTGCAGGACTGTTTTTTTTTACACCATGTCCCATTTGAAGCCCCCCTGATGCACCCCTAGAGTAGAAACTCCAAAAAAGTGACCCCATTTTAGAAACTAAGGGATAGGGTGGCAGTATTGTTGGTACTAGTTTAGGGTACATATGATTCTTGGTTGCTCTATATTACACTTTTTGTGCGGCAAGGTAACAAGAAATAGCTTTCTTGGCAGTTTTTTTTTTTTTGTTATTTACAACATTCATCTGACAGGTTAGATCATGTGGTAATTTTATAGAGCAGGTTGTCACGGACGCGGCGATACCTAATATGTATACAATTTTTTTTATTTATGTAAGTTTTATACAATAACTTCATTTTTAAAACCCAAAAAATGTTTTAGTGTCTCAATAGTCTAAGAGCCATAGTTTTTTCAGTTTTTGGGCGATTATCTTGAGTAGGGTCTCATTTTTTGCGGGATGAGATGACGGTTTGATTGGCACTATTTTGTGGTGCATATGACTTTTTGTGACTAAGATGGCAAAAAATGGCTTTTTCTACACCGTTTTTTTTTTTTTTTTTACGGTGGTCACCTGAGGGGTTAGGTCATGTGATATTTTTATAGAGCCGGTCGATACGGACGCGGCGATACCTAATATGTATACTTTATTTTTATTTATGTAAGTTTTACACAATGATTTCATTTTTGAAACAAAAAAAAATCATGTTTTAGTGTTTCCATAGTCTAAGAGAAATAGTTTTTTCAGTTTTTGGGCGATTATCTTTAGTAGGGTCTCATTTTTTGCGGGATGAGATGACGGTTTGATTGGTACTATTTTGGCGTACATGCGACTTTTTTTATCACTTTTATTACCTTTTTTGCGAAGTAAGGTGGGCAAAATTTCAATTTTCTCATATTTTTTTTTTTTTTTTATGGCGTTCACCATGCATGGAAAGTAACATGACCGTTTTATAGATCAGGTCGTTACGGACGCGGCGATACCTAATATGTGTAGTGTATTTTATTTTTTTTATTTTTATTCAGTGATAAATGTTTTTTTTTTATCTTAACTTTTTTCACTTTTTTTTTCACTTAATACGGAAGGAGTCAGGGTCACCTACAATCAAGCCAGCAAAGAAACACAAATAAAGGAAACAGACTTATCTGAGGAATCAGGAGAAGCAGGATCCAGCAGTGAACAACTCATCCAGGAAGAAGTATAAACCGCAAAGTGAGGCAGTATGGGAGGGAATATAAAGGGAGGCAATTAGTGTAAATAGGTGACAGCTGGGAGAAGGAAAGGAGATGACAAAGTGAAACCAAAACAAAGAACATCATGCAAGAGGTACAGAAGAACGTCTGCCAGACATTCTCAGAGAGCTGGCGGTGACACTAGCCCTGATCTAACACACCCCAACAAGTTTGCACGTTTGGCAGATGAGGAGGATGTCAGTCCAGGGACAGCACTGCTGCAGCCGGACACTTCCTCTGCCAGTCAGGGGAATGTCAGCTCCAGTAAGCAGGGAACCAGGAGAGCAGGGCAGGCCATACAAGTGCTGGTAGTGGGAGACTCCATTATTAGGGGAACAGATAGGGCAATCTGTCACAAAGACGGTGATTGCCGAACAGTGTGCTGTCTTCCTAGCGCTAGAGTTCGACACATCGCGAATCGGGTTGACAGATTACTGGGAGGAGCTGGAAAAGATCCAGAGGTCATGGTCCATATCGGAACCAATGACAAAGTTAGAGGTAGGTGGAGAGTCCTTAAAAATGATTTCAGGGATTTAGGTCAAAAGCTTAGGGCAAGGACCTCAAAGGTAGTATTTTCTGAAATACTGCCTGTTTCACGGGCCACACAAGAAAGGCAGCGGGAGATTAGGGAGATTAACAAGTGGCTCAAGGACTGGTGTAAGAAGGAGGGGTTTGGGTTCCTGCAGAACTGGGCCGACTTCTCTATAGGCTACAGGTTCTATCGTAGGGACGGGCTGCACCTCAATGGGGAAGGGGCAGCTGTGTTGGGGAAAAAGATGGCTAGAAGGTTGAAGGAGTGTTTAAACTAGGGACTGGGGGGAGGGAAATTACATTATAGGAGGGGAAGATAGTGCAGATAGAGACCGGGGGCAAGGTAGTGAGACTGGGGGAGGAATGGAAGGAGGGACTAGAACAGTTCAGAAGAAAAGTTGTAGGGTAAAAAACATACATAAACCTCTCAAATGTATGTATACTAATGCCAGAAGCCTGACTAATAAAATTGGGGAGCTGGAATTAGTGATGTGTGAGGAGAACTATGACATAGTGGGAATAACTGAGACATGGCTGGATGATAGCTATAACTCGGCAGTCAATGTACAAGGTTACAGTCTGTTTAGAAAGGATCGTCAAAAACGGAGAGGGGGAGGGGTTTGCCTTTATGTAAAGTCTTGTCTAAAGCCCACACTCCGTGAAGACATAAGTGAGGGACATGAACATGTAGAGTCACTGTGGGTAGGGATACATCGAGCTAAAAACAATAATAAATTACTAATAGGAGTTTACTATAAACCACCTAACATACCAGAGTCCACAGAAAATCTACTACTAAACGAGATAGACAAGGCGGCAAATCATAATGAGGTGGTTATTATGGGGGACTTTAACTACCTAGATATAAACTGGGAAACTGAAACTTGTATATCTCATAAAGGAAATAGGTTCTTGGCAACAACCAAAGACAATTTCCTCTCCCAACTGGTTCAGGACCCGACTAGAGGGACGGCCATACTGGACTTAGTATTAACCAATAGGCCTGACAGAACGACAGGCGTGCAGGTTGGGGGACACCTGGGAAATAGTGACCATAAAGTAATAACCTTCCAATTATCATTCAAAAGAGCGTTTCTACAGGGAGAAACAAAAATACCAAACTTCAAAAAAGCTAATTTTAGCCAACTAAGAGAGGCCATACGCCTAACTAACTGGGACAAAGTCCTCAAAAATAAAAATGCAGCCACAAAATGGGATATCTTTAAAAGCATCCTAAAATCTCATTGTGAGAGGTACATACCGTATGGGAATAAAAGGTTAAGAAACAAAAATAAACCAATGTGGATAAATAGAACTGTAAAGAAAGCAATAAATGACAAAAATAAAGCATATAAATCACTAAAACAGGAGGGTAGCATGGAAGCACTGAAAAACTATAAGGAAAAAAATAGAACATGTAAAAAACAAATAAAAGCGGCCAAACTAGAGACTGAGAGATTAATTGCCAAAGAGAGTAAAACTAACCCTAAAATGTTCTTCAATTATATAAATGTTAAAAAGTATAAATCTGAAGGTGTCTGCCCTTTAAAGAGTAATGAGGGGGGAGTCGCAGAGAGCGACGAGGAGAAAGCAAAGCCGTTAAATATTTTTTTCTCCAATGTATTCACTGAGGAAAATAAACTGTCAGATGACATGCAGAATGTAAAAATAAATTCCACATTAAAAGTGTCTTGTCTGACCCAGGATGAAGTACAAAGATTAAAATAGATAAATCTCCAGGACCGGATGGCATACACCCCCGTATCCTAAGGGAATTAAGTAATGTCATAGCAAGACCCTTATTTCTGATATTTGCAGACTTTATACTGACAGGGAATGTCCCACAGGATTGGCGCATGGCAAATGTCGTGCCAATATTCAAAAAGGGTCCAAAAACAGAGCCTGGAAACTATAGGCCTGTAAGATTAACATCTGTTGTGGGTAAACTGTTTGAAGGTTTTCTAAGAGATGCTATCTTAGAGCATCTCAATGGAAATAAGCAAATAATGCCATATCAGCATGGCTTCATGAGGGATCGGTCATGCCAAACTAATTTAATCAGTTTCTATGAGGAGGTAAGTTCTAGACTTGACAGCAGCGAATCAATGGATGTCGTATATATCTGGACTTCTCCAAAGCATTTGACACTGTACCACACAAAAGGTTAGTATATAAAATAAGAATGCTCGGACTGGGAGAAAACATCTGTATGTGGGTAAGTAACTGGCTCAATGATAGAAAACAGAGGGTGGTTATTAACAGTACACACTCAGATTGGGTCACTGTCACTAGTGGGGTACAGTACAGACCAAAAGTTTGGACACACCTTATCATTCAAAGAGTTTTCTTTATTTTCATGACTATGAAAATTGCAGATTCACACTGAAGGCATCAAAACTATGAATTAACACATGTGGAATTATATACATAACAAACAAGTGTGAAACAATTGAAAATATGTCATATTCTAGGTTCTTCAAAGTAGCCACCTTTTGCTTTGATTACTGCTTTGCACACTCTTGGCATTCTCTTGATGAGCTTCATTTCAGGTAGTCCCCTGAAATGGTTTTCACTTCACAGGTGTGCCCTGTCAGGTTTAATAAGTGGGATTTCTTGCCTTATAAATGGGGTTGGGACCATCAGTGGCGTTCAGGAGAAGTCAGGTGGATACACAGCTGATAGTTCTACTGAATAGACTGTTAGAATTTGTATTATGGCAAGAAAAAAGCAGCTAAGTAAAGAAAAACGAGTGGCCATCATTACTTTAAGAAATTAAGGTCAGTCAGTCAGCCGAAAAATTGGGAAAACTTTGAAAGTAAGGGCTATTTGACCATGAAGGAGAGTGATGGGGTGCTGCGCCAGATGACCTGGCCTCCACAGTCACCGGACCTGAACCCAATCGAGATGGTTTGGGGTGAGCTGGACCGCAGAGTGAAGGCAAAAGGGCCAACAAGTGCTAAGCATCTCTGAAAAATCCTTCAAGACTGTTGGAAGACCATTTCAGGGGACTACCTCTTGAAGCTCATCAAGAGAACGCCACGAGTGTGCAAAGCAGTATTTAAAGCAAAAGGTGGCTACTTTGAAGAACCTAGAATATGACATATTTTCTGTTGTTTCACACTTGTTTGTTATGTATATAATTCCACATGTGTTAATTCATAGTTTTGATGCCTTCATAGTCATGAAAATAAAAAAAAACTCTTTGAATGAGAAGGTGTGTCCAAACTTTTGGTCTGTACTGTACCTCAGGGGTCAGTATTGGGCCCTATTCTCTTCAATATATTTATTAATGATCTTGTAGAAGGCTTGCATAGTAAAGTATCAATTTTCTCAGATAACACTAAACTGTGTAAAGTAATTAACACTTAAGAGGACAGTATACTACTACAGAGGGATCTGGATAGATTGGAGGCTTGGGCAGATAAGTGGCAGATGAGGTTTAACACTGACAAATGTAAAGTTATGCACATGGGAAGGAATAATGCAAGTCACCCGTACATACTAAATGGTAAAACACTCGGTAACACTGACATGGAAAAGGATCTAGGAATTTTAATAAACAGCAAACTAAGCTGCAAAAACCAGTGTCAGGCAGCTGCTGCCAAGGCGAATAAGATAATTGGTTGCATCAAAAGGGGCATAGATGCCCGTGATAAGAACATAGTCCTACCACTTTACAAATCGCTAGTCAGACCACACATGGAGTACTGTGTACTGTTCTGGGCTCCTGTAAACAAGGAAGACATAGCAGAGCTGGAGAGGGTCCAGAGAAGTGCAACTAAAGTAATAACTGGAATGGGGCAACTACAGTACCCTGAAAGATGATCAAAATTAGGGTTATTCACTTTAGAAAAAAGATGAGGGGAGATCTAATTTTTATGTATAAATATATCAGGGGTCAGTACAGAGATCTATCCTATCATCTATTTATCCCCAGGACTGTGACTGTGACGAGGGGACATCCTCTGCGTCTGGAAGAAAGAAGGTTTGTACACAAACATATAAGAGGATTCTTTACGGTAAGAGCAGTGATACTATGGAACTCTCTGCCTGAGGAGGTGGTGATGGTGAGTACAATAAAGGAATTCAAGAGGGGCCTGGATGTATTTCTGGAGCGTAATAATATAACAGGCTATAGCTACTAGAGAGGGGTCGTTGATCCAGGGAGTTATTCTGATTGCCTGATTGGAGTCGGGAAGGAATTTTTTATTCCCCTAAAGTGGGGAAAATTGACTTCTACCTCACAGTTGTTTTTTTTTGCCTTCCTCTGGATCAACTTGCAGGATGACAGGCCGAACTGGATGGATAAATGTCTTTTTTCGGCCTTATGTACTATGTTACTATGTACTATGTTACTATGTTACAGTCATTTGAACGCAAGCGCAAATAAACACCCACTCACCCACAGGCCATAGCCTACGTCCATCAGGGTCTCCACCAGCAGCTATGTTACTGACTCCAACCCCCATTTCTTCACCTCCTCCTCCACTTCCACCTCCAGGAGCAGTCAGCCATCAGTCGCTAGCTGGAAGCAGTGTAGCACTGCTCTGGTTAAGCATCAACAGGCCGTGCTGAAGCTGATCTGCTTAGGGGACAAACAGCACACCGCCGCAGAGCTGTGGCAGGGTATAAGGGACCAGACCGAGCTGTGCCTCTCGCCACTCAACCTACAACCAGGCATGGTTGTGTCTGACAATGGCCGTAACTTGGTGGCGGCTTTGGAGCTCGGCAACCTGACACACATCCCATGCCCAGCCCACGTCTTAAACTTAGTGGTTCAGTGGTTTATCAAAACCTACCCCATGGGGACGTGCGATCAGGCAGAAGTTATCTAGACGTAATACAATAGTGGATAGCTCACCCCCTCTCCCAAACGGAACTGGTGCTCTAGCCTAAAGACTGATCACCCAATCAGTCAAAGGATTAAAGTAATAGAACAAATATAAGGCTGGCACTCAAATATGTGGGATCGATAGAAGTGACAATTTATTCAATTATAAAATTCAGACATACAATAAAACCATATAATGGACACAATAAGACAATAGTAATTTAAAATTTGTGGAAATATCAGTATAACAATCTAAAAGAGAATAAGACCGCTAATGGATAAGCACTGTGAATTGCAATCTGTGAGTGATTGCCGATATCCCCTGAAAAGCACAAGATAAATCCTAGTATAAAGTGATATCCTCCTTGGTAGAATCCTCTATTTTGGATATAAACTTTTCCGGAAACGGCCTATGGCCGGATGGTAATGACGATCCAGGAAAAAAGCATATAGTTCCAACTGGTGTAAATGTGTCACAGGATGGATAACAGAATAAATACAAGGCTGCAGGTGAGGGTTAAAAGCGGGGCCGGTTTGTCTTACCCTCTGGTTCGGGTCCGGTAGCTGGGAAGTCTCTCCCTATCACCGCTACTCACCACGCCGTGTCAGCTTCTGTTCACGCTGTTTGGCGTCCTCGCTCGAGACTGTAGTCACGTGATAATGGTCTCGCTGGATTTGCCTGTCAGATAGTCCGGTCTGTTTTTTCCTCGGGGTATTTTCAAATCAGATTTCTATGGAGCGCTCCAGTATCTGAAAAACTTTCTTAGTAACTCCGGGTCCTTCTTTGTGGGGGTGAACTCGCCAGACGCGTTTCAGGGACGTCTCTCCCCTTCCTCAGTGGCAACTGTGAAGTCAACAAAAACTTACTGCTGACACCCCCGCACTCTGTCATGGGGCCACTACTTGTATCATTGGCTAGCAGAACAAGTTATATAACAATCTACGTGCAATCGGCAGACAGTGTAAAATTAGACAGCTCTTTCACTCCATCATAGAATCTGGGGCAACTGAACCGTTAAGTACAGTAAATTATACCTGACAATAACATTGACCTGTAAGTTCACACTTCAGTTATTTTGTCAGTTAATTCCAGCAGTTACTGTATGATAACCCAAAATCAGGAGCCAATCCTACTCTAAGATAAGGTATCATGAAAAGATCTGCACCTGTTCTGCATTTTTGACCGATAACTGTCCAAATAAGTAAAGTGTGAACTGAACTGAAAGGACTAGCTATTAGAGATGAGCGAACTTCTGTTTTAAGTTCGGCGTCTAAAGTTCGGCTTCCGGTTAGCGGAGGATCCCGATATGGATTCCGAATTCCGTTGTGGTCCGTGGTAGCGGAATCAATAATGGTCATTATTGATTCCGCTACCACGGACCACAACGGAATTCGGAATCCATATCGGGATCCTCCGCTAAACGGAAGCCGAACTTTAGACGCCGAACTTAAAACAGAAGTTCGCTCATCTCTGCTAGCTATGCTTGTTGCTGCAATGCACAATGATGTACAACTATATCCTGGCCTCTCACAGCAGGCCAGGATATAGTTGATTTAACACGCTTCATGACAAATTAATTTGGTGGACATTTTTTTTAAAAATTCGGCGAAGCGTCCGAATCAAAGTTTTTAAACGTCTCTAATCTCTAGTCACAACTCCTCCTGTAGTTCATTAGAACATAAATTATAGAGGTATACCTTCGGTTCTGATGAACTGCAGGAGGTTTGGGTGCATTCATAATATGAGTACAAAAAAAAAACACTTTATTATGACTAAATAGCAGATGAATATTGTTGTTTTTTTTTGTTTTTTTTTAAAGACAAAAACTAAAAGTGATCATTTATGGTCAATTAGCAAAAATGTATTTTCGTACTGATGAAAATCTTTTTCATCTGTCACAAATATAATATATATTCCTCTATAGTGATAATAAATATCACTGTTACTGAAGTGTTTAAGAGGTATCCCTAGAGAAACTGTTTGCATATTTACTGTATACTGTAGATTTGGAATGGACAGGATATTGACAGTGTAAAATGTAAACTGGATTGTTGTTTGTGTAATGTTTGGTGCAATTAGGTTTGGTGTTTGTATTTGGCGCCATGAATTAAACGCTGGTGAACGCCTGGATCATGGCATCAATAACATTCTAATTGGCTATATGGGGGATTAGATGATTGAGCACTCATCTTCTGACCTCATTTCAGTAAAAAAAAAAAAAAGAAAGACCTTTAGTATGTGAGAATTATGCTGTCTGATTGATGAGAGAAGGGTGTTGATAACATGCACAGAAGCCCATGTTAACCCATAAGCCATGTCACTCCCTGTCCAGCCTGTCAGCACTTGCTGCACTGGACCCCCCTTTCCTCCTCCATGATGGCTGATATCACAGTTGGCTGAAGAGTGGGTGCTGCTTTCTGCTGCCATATCTCAACTGTGTAATGGCTAGAGATTCATTTTATTGGGTCAGGAATGAAAGCTGCAATTATATGTAGCTTTCCCTGACACCTATTTCTAATGACTCTAACTCTCAATTTATGAATGTTAAGATTTGAGATTTTCAGCTTTAAAACAAGACCTACACAGTCTGAGATCTAGCCATAAGTAGCCACGACATACAAGGTATGTTCCTGGCTACTGAATTGCCACCCTGCCAGGACATATGACATAGTTGGCAGGGAAAGGGTTAAAGCCCGTTAGTGACCACCTGAAAAACATGTATGGCAAATCACTAATGGGTTAAACATACTGTAAGTAAAGCAAACTTTAAAGCTGTAAAATTATGTTAAAAGAATAAAATGTTGAGGCAGATTTTAATTACATTACCATTTCCCTTCCTTACTACACAATACCATTGTTTTCCATTTGTTTTTTCTCAATAAATTGTGTCATTAACACTCCAAACTCAAAACATCAAAAATGTAGGCAGTGGCTTAAGTTTGACTTATTTATACCCTTTTACAAATCTTAATTGGTATGCATTGATTTACACTTCCTTTATGCCTTCCACTTTCTTTGGCTTTATAGAGAAGAATACAGTCTACCAGATGTCTACTTTGTGCATATATTCCCCAGTCAGGTTATGGGAATGCTGTTAATCAGTCTGCTGGCAATAAATCCTGGTTGTCTGTTCCTCATCTTCAGGAACACATCCAACCCTACATTGATGTGTTGGTGAATATAAAGCAATGAACTTACTGAAATACTGACCAGGTTTCTACTAAATATTTTAATGCCTCTTTAAATCACAGATAGTGGCAGGGAGTAAATTGAACAACGAACCAGCCTTCCATAAAACTACAGCATATATGAGCGAAACATTGTGTCTGTCATAATAAACAGCTAGGAAGCAAAAGCAGTCGTAAAGCACTATGAAAACAAAATGTTTTTTTGAAATAACTAAAATTATGTTTAAAATGTTGTTTTTCGGATTCTTTAACCAATTCTGGTTCAATTTAATAAGTATACGTTTGCCCAGCACAACTAAAACAACTCAGAAGGTGGTGCAGAAAGTAATTGTGTTATTGGGTTCATGGCGAACTGGGCTAACTTTTCTGTCGGCTACGAGTGCAGTGGCCCGGGTTTGGGGTGACCCCAACGCTACACCTAGTCCCCTGGACAATGTCGAGGTGTCACCAGGTGTTGCTGCTCTCTGGAAGGTTTGGTAAGGCATGGTGCACCCCAATGGGAAATAAGTCCAGAGAGTTAGGGTCTGCAGTTAACCAGTGTGCTTCTTTACTAGAGGAATTCAGGTGCAAAACAATACAGGCAAGGCATAGGGCTGGCTTCTCCAGTCTCCTCCCTGGCGGAAGGGGCTGGCGAAAATCCAGCGGTCATCGTCCATATTGGAACCAATTTCAAAGTTAGAGGTATGTGGAGCGTCGTTAAAAATAATTTTAGGGATTTAGGTCAAATTCTTAGGACAAGGAACTCAAAGGTAGTGTTTTTCAAAATATTTGTACCACGAGCCACACAAGAAAGGAAGTGGGAGATTAAGGAGGTTAACAAGTGGCCCAAGAACTGCTGTAGGAAGGAGGGGTTTGAGTTCCTGGACAACTGGGCCAACTTCTCTGTCTGCTACAGGCTTTATCATAGGGATGTGCTGCACCTCAGAGTGGAAGGTGCAGCTGTTTTGTTCGAGAAGATGGCTAGAAGGTTGGAGGAGTGTTTAAACTAGGGACTGGGGGGAGTGTAATTACATTATAGGGGAAGATAGTGCATATAGAGACCTGGGGCAAGGTAGTGGGACTGGGGGAGGAATGGAAGGAGGGACTAGAACAGTTCATAAGAAAGTTGCAGGGTAAAAAATATACATAAACCTCTCAATTGTATGTACACTAATGCCAGAAGCCTAATAAAACTGGTGAACTGGAATTAGTGATGTGTGAGGAGGACTATGACCTAATGAGAATAACTAAGATATGGCTGGATGATCGCTATGACTGGGCAGTTAATGAACAGGGTTAAAGTCTGCTTAGAAAGGATTGTCAAAACTGGAGAGGGGGAGGGGTTTGCCTTTATGTAAAGTCCAGTCTAAAGCCCACACTCCGAGAAGATATAAGTAAAGGACATGAACATGTAGAGTCACTGTGGGTACAAATACATGGAGGCAAATACAATAATACTAATGGGAGTTTATTATAAGCCACCTAATATAGTCCACAGAAAATCTACTACTAAACGAAATAGACGAGGCGGCAAATCATAAAGTCATTATTATAGGGAACTTCAAATACCCAGATATAGACTGGGAAACTGAAACCAAAGACAATTACCTTTCCCAACTGGTCCAGGACCTGACTAGAGGAATGGCCATACTGAACTTAGTATTAACCAATTGACCTGACAGAACAACAGATGTACAGGTTGGGGGCACCTGGGAAATAGTGACCATAGAATAATAACCTTCCAATTGTCATTCAAAAGAGTGTTTCTTCAGGGACTAACAAAAATACCAAACTTCAAAAAAGATGAATATAGCCAACGAAGAGAAGCTATTGACCTAACTAACTGGGATAAAGTCCTCAAAAATAAAAATACAGCCACAAAATAGGATATTTTTAAATGCATCCTGAAATCTCATTGTCAGAGGTTTATACCTTATTGGAATAAAAGGGTAACGAGCAAGAAAAAAACAATGTGGAGAAACACGGTAGAATTGCAAAGAAAGTAGAACATGACAAAAAGAAAGCATTTAAATAACTAAAACAGGAGGGTAGCGTGAAAGTATTGTAAAACTATGGAAAAAAAAATTGACTACGTATGTAAAAGACAAATAAAAGCAGCCAAACTAGAGATCGATAGTTTCATTGCCAAAGAGAGTAAAACTAACTCTAAAATGTTCTTCAATTATATAAATGGTAAAAAGTATAAATCTAAAGGTGTCTGCCATTTACAGCGTGATGAGGGGTGAGTTGTAGGAATCGATGTTGAGAAAGCAAAGCTATTAAATATGTTTTTCTCCCTTGTTGTCACGAGTTGAAGGTCCCAGGAGAGACCACCGCGTCATCAAGCAATAAACAAACGGAAATCAGGTACAGACACACAAGAGTTTATTGCACAAACAAAAACCAGGGAAGGCAGCACAGACAAAACATGAGCTCTATGTACCGTCAGCACAGTGGGAGAAAACCCCCACTGCGCCACTGTCTAGTAATACTCCAGAGGGGCGTGACTAAGCAACTCCTGGTATTCACTAGGGCCCCAGATGGTAGGGTTAGACTTTGCAGCAGGAAGTTGCCAGGGTCCACTCTGGAGCGTGAACTAGACAGTGACAGCAGGAACGAATGGACAACAGGTACCAGAAGGTACCGACGGCACATAGGCATACATAACATAGACAGGCAAATACAAACAGGGCAACTAATAACACAAGCAGGAGTACATAGCAAGGAAACAGGAGTGACAATGAGCAGAGAAGGACTTTCTCCACCAGTAGTAAACTGCATGGCCTTGCGCATGGCACTCTGCTGCAAAGAAAGGTGCAGCAAGGACGTGCTGAACAGAGACATATAAATACACACAAGGTAACTAAAACATAACTGGCAGAACAGATAACAGAAACACAGGAAAGAGGACATCAAGAGATGCCACACCTATGGAGAAGACAGAGGATTAACTCCTAATAAGAACACAGGGGAGTTAACCCATACAGAACCACAAATAACACACAGAAACGAAACTTCAGCGAGGAGCGCCGAACGAGCAAGGACGGAAGGTCACAGCCAGAGATAGTGGCTGTGACACTTGTATTTACTGAGGAAAATAAACTGTCAGATGAAATGCAGAATGTAAAAGTAAATTCCCCATTAAAAGTGCCCCGTCTGACCCAGAAAGAAGTACAGCGGCACCTTAAAAAGATTAAAATAGACAAATCATAAATTCATAATGTCATAGCCAGACCCTTATTTCTGATATTTAAGGACTCTATACTGACAGGGAGTGTTCCACAGGATTGGCGCATAGCAAATGTGGTGCCAATATTCAAAAAGGGTCCAAAAACAGAGCCCGGAAACTATAGGCCGGTAGGTTTAACATCTGTCGTGGGTGAACTGTTTGAAGGTTTTCTAAGGCTACTTTCACATTTTAGCTTTACGTTTGTGAGATCTGTTCAGGGCTCTCACAAGCGGTCCAAAACGGATCAGTTTTGCCTTAATGTATTCTGAATGGAAAAGGATCCGCTCAGAATGCATTCGTTTGCCTCTGTTCCGTCTCCATTCCGCTTTGTAGGCGGACACCAGAACGCTGCTTGCAGCGTTCTTGTGTCTGTCTGACGAAACTGAGCCAAACCGATCCGCTCTGACACACAATGTAAGTCAATGGGGACGGATCTATGACACAATCTGGCACAATAGAAAACGGATCCGTCTTGGCTATGTTAAAGATAATACAAAGGGATTTGTTCTGAACGGATCCAGACATTTGTGTTATCTGAACAGATCCGTCTGTGCAGATCCATGATGGATCCGCACCAAACGCGAGTGTGAAAGTAGCCTAAGAGATGCTATCAATGAAAATAAGCAAATAACATCATATCAGCATGTCTTCATGAGGGATCGGTCATGTCAAACTAATTTAATCAATTTCTATGAGGAGGTAAGTTCTAGACTTGACCGTGGCACATTAATGGATGTCGTATATCTGGACTTCTCCAAAGCATTTGACACTATACCACATAAAAGGTTAGTATATAAAATGAGAATACTTGGACTAGTTGGGTACCACAGGGGTCAGTATTGGTCCTATTTTCTCTTGAATATATTTTTTTATGATCTTGTAGAAGGCTTGCACAGTAAAATATCAATTTTTGCAGCTGACACTAAACTGTGTAAAGTAATTAACACAGAAGAGGACATTATACAGCTACAGATGGAACTGGATAGATTAGAGGCTTGGGCAGAGAAGTGGCAGATGAGGTTTAACAGTGACAAATGTAAGGTTATGCACATGGGAAGGAAAAATACATGTCACCAGTACATACTAAATGGTAAAACACTGGGTAACACTGACATGGAAAAGGACAGAAACCAGTGTCAGATAGCTGCTGCCAAGGCCAATAAGATAATGAGTTGCATCAAGAGGGGCATAGATGCCCATGATCAGAACATAGTCCTGGCACTTTACAAATCACTAAGCAGAGATCTAATAACTATGCATAAATATACAGTACAGACCAAAAGTTTGGACACACCTTCTCATTCAAAGTTTTCTTTATTTTCATGACTATGAAAATTGTAGATTCACACTGAAGGCATCAAAACTATGAATTAACACATGTAGAATTATATACATAACAAACAAGTGTGAAACAACTGAAAATATGTCATATTCTAGGTTCTTCAAAGTAGCCACCTTTTGCTTTGATTACTGCTTTGCACACTCTTGGCATTCTCTTAATGAGCTTCAAGAGGTAGTCCCCTGAAATGGTTTTCACTTCACAGGTGTGCCCTGTCAGGTTTAATAAGTGGGATTTCTTGCCTTATAAATGGGGTTGGGACCATCAGTTGCATTGAGGAGAAGTCAGGTGGATACACAGCTGATAGTCCTACGGAATAGACTGTTAGAATTTGTATTATGGCAAGAAAAAAGCAGCTAAGTAAAGAAAAACAAGTGGCCATCATTACTTTAAGAAATGAAGGTCAGTCAGTCAGCCGAAAAATTGGGAAAACGTTGAAAGTAAGGGCTATTTGACCATGAAGGAGGGTGATGGGGTGCTGCGCGAGATGATCTGGCCTCCACAGTCACCGGACCTGAACCCAATCGAGATGGTTTGGGGTGAGCTGGACCGCAGAGTGAAGGCAAAAGGGCCAACAAGTGCTAAGCATCTCTGGGAACTCCTTCAAGACTGTTGGAAAACCATTTCAGGGGACTACCTCTTGAAGCTCATCAAGAGAATGCCAAGAGTGTGCAAAGCAGTAATCAAAGCAAAAGGTGGCTACTTTGAAGAACCTAGAATATGACATATTTTCTGTTGTTTCACACTTGTTTGTTATGTATATAATTCCACATGTGTTAATTCATAGTTTTGATGCCTTCATAGTCATGAAAATAAAGAAAACTCTTTGAATGAGAAGGTGTGTCCAAACTTTTGGTCTGTACTGTATATATATATACATATATGTGCGTAAAATACACAGACATACATATACATATACATAGTGGGACGCCTGTGGTTTAGTAGGTAAAAGGAGAAACAATAGCACTCTACGATGGTTGATGAGCTGTCATGCGACATTGAGGGTGACATAATAAATTGGATACCAGGGAAATGTGTATGATGCCGGTATGTAAAAGCATAACGTATAGACATAAGGTATAAGACATAAACATAGCCCTAAGGAGACTACATAGAGTAAAGGCAAACGGTATGACACGACAAAAACAAAGGATACAGTGCGGCACTAGAGTGGTCCTGATGGGTCAATGGGCCTGTGGAGAAAAAAAGCGAAAATAGCAGTGAGTAAATCATCATTATCTATCCATTGAGTTTCTAATAAGGTCTGTATCTCATATTCTCTATTGAGCCCCCTGGGTTCCATACTCTCCAGCTTGTGGATCCAAAAGACCTCTCTTAGTTTTAATTGTTTTACTCTGTCACCACCCCTTCTTGGTGCTGGGATGTGTTCTATTACTTGGAATTTCAGTTGACAAATGGAATGTGAGGCTTGTTTGAAGTGGTATGGAACCGGGAGGAGAAGATTTTGTTTGCGTACTGAAGATTTGTGTTAGCATATTCTATTACGGATCGTTTGTGTAGTTTCGCCCACATAAATCAGACCACATGGACATTTGAGTGTGTACAGTCGTGGCCAAAAGTTTTGAGAATGACAAAAATATTAGTTTTCACAAAGAAACTGCTAAACTGCTTCTAGATTTTTGTTTCAGTTGTTTCTGTAATGTAGTGAAATATAATTATACGCACTTCATACGTTTCAAAGTCTTTTATCAACAATTACATGACATTTATGCAAAGAGTCAGTATTTGCAGTGTTGGCCCTTCTTTTTCAGGACCTCTGCAATTCGACTGGGCATGCTCTCAATCAACTTCTGGGCCAATTCCTGACTGATAGCAACCCATTCTTTCATAATCACTTCTTGGAGTTTGTCAGAATTAGTGGGTTTTTGTTTGTCCACCCGCCTCTTGAGGATTGACCTCAAGTTCTCAATGGGATTAAGATCTGGGGAGTTTCCAGGCCATGGACCTAAAATGTCAAAGTTTTGGTCCCCGAGCCACTTAGTTATCACTTTTGCCTTATGACACGGTGCTCCATCGTGCTGGAAAATGCATTGTTCTTCACAAAACAGTTGTTGGATTGTTGGAAGAAGTTGCTGTTGGAGGGTGTTTTGGTACCATTTTTTATTCATGGCTGTGTTTTTGAGCAAAATTGTGAGTGAGCTCACTCCCTTGGATGAGAAGCAACCCCACACATGAATGGACTCAGGATGCTTTACTGTTGGCATGACACAGGACTGATGGTAGCGCTCACCTTTTCTTCTCCGGACAAGCCTTTTTCCAGATGCCCCAAACAATCGAAAAGAGGCTTCATCGGATAATATGACTTTGCCCCAGTCCTCAGCAGTCCATTCACCATACTTTCTGCAAAAGATCAATCTGTCCCTGATGTTTTTTTTGGAGAGAAGTGGCTTCTTTGCTGCCCTTCTTGACACCAGGCCATCTTCCAAAAGTCTTCGCCTCACTGTGCGTGCAGATGCGCTCACACCTGCCTGCTGCCATTCCTGAGCAAGCTCTGCACTGGTGGCACTCCGATCCCGCAGCTGAATCCTCTTTAGGAGACGATCCTGGCGCTTGCTGGACTTTCTTGGATGCCCTGAAGCCTTCTTAACAAGAATTGAACCTCTTTCCTTGAAGTTCTTGATGATCCTATAAATTGTTGATTGAGGTGCAATCTTAGTAGCCACAATATCCTTGCCTGTGAAGCCATTTTTATGCAACGCAATGATGGCTGCACGCGTTTCTTTGCAGGTCACCATGGTTAACAATGGAAGAACAATGATTTCAAGCATCACTCCTCCTTTAACATATCAAGTGTGCCATTTTAACCCAATCAGCCTGACATAATGATCTCCAGCCTTGTGCTCGTCAACATTCTCACCTGAATTAACAAGACGATTACTGAAATGATCTCAGCAGGTCCTTTAATGACAGCAATGAAATCCCGTGGAAAGTTTTTTTTGGGATTAAGTTAATTTTCATGGCAAAGAAGGACTATGCAATTCATCTGATCACTCTTCATAACATTCTGGAGTATATGCAAATTGCTATTATAAAAACTTAAGCAGCAACTTTTCCAATTTCCAATATTTATGTAATTCTCAAAACCTTTGGCCACGACTGTACACTACGAAATCAGAGTCGCATGTAAAGAAATCATTGATTAGAAATTGTTTACCTGTATATGGATGGGAGATGCTGTTGCCTTTTTGTACATGTGAGCACTGTATGCAGTGATGACAGGGAAATGTGCCCTTCTTCGGTGTCCTTAGGAATGTCTGGCGAGTTGGCTGACCCTATATCTGCTCGGACTAGGAGGTCCCGTAGATTTTTTGGGCGTCTATTGCACATGAGGATCAGTAATTTACTAGTCAGTAAATGCCAATGAGATCTAAGGCTATTTTCCATTTTCCTAGCACATGGGTGATACGTGTGAACGAACGGGATCCGTCTTCCTGATTGACAACTAGTATTGCGGGGGTGTATAGGATGCTGTATCAGGTGTGCTGGATAGCCCCTCTCCTTGAAACGTTCCTGCATTTCTTTGATTCTTTTTGTCTGTGTGGGTTCAGTTTGTACAATTCTGTGTACCCTTTGGAATTGTGATATTGGGAGTGATTTTTTGGTATTGGTTGGATGAAAACTGGAGTAATGTAATAAATTGTTTCGGTCAGTGAGTTTCCTGTATATATTAGTAGTGAGGATACCCTCCGGATTTTTCTGTACTAGTGTGTCTAAGAAATTAATCGATGTATGGTCATAGTGGATCGTAAATTGAAGTTCTGGTGTGATATGATTCATGATGTTATGGAATTCGAGTAGTGTTTCTGTGGTACCTTTCCAGATGCAAAATATGTCGTCAATATATCTTTTCCACACTTGTACGTGTGTCTTAAAGGTATTGTCTGGGTATAGGTGGGTCTCCTCAAAATCTGACATAAAGCTATTGGCATATGGAGGTGCTACGTTAGAGCCCATTGCCGTCCCTTGTTTCTGTAGATAAAATTGGTCCTGGAACAGGAAGAAATTGTAGTAAAGAACTATTGATAATAAGTCCTAATCTAATTTAATTTATTATTTTTCTTATGTCTTTATTACTTTTGCATTATTTTTGCATTCATTTAATTTTTACTAATTTGCTTATGTAATGTTCTGATATACAAATGTACATTGAACATCCGCTGTCATATCGAATGATATAGATATCATATTTAATTTTTTTGCTGCAGTCTGATGAAGGCACAGAGTTGCCGAAACGTTACCACCTCGCCGCAGCAACCTACTTTGAATTCCTAAATAAACAAGTTGCATCTAATACGATCTAACTGGAGTTATTTATCTCAAATGAGAAAGAATTTTGGGTTGACACTATTTTAGTATTTTTTTTGGGAAGGATGTGTTCCTACAATTAATACATCTTCCACATCTGTGGAAACCCTTCATATTTAGCCATTTTTGTATAGATCTTTCATTTGTTTTGGGATTCTTAATTGAAGGGGCTATTTTTATTCCGAGATTGGGGGCTCTTGTGTATACTATTTGGGGTGATTTAGATATGGAGGGTCCTAGTATTGTCTTCTTGAATAAAATGGCAATGTTTATATATTATCTGTTCTATTTTTTTGTATTGTGTATTAAAAGGAAGAATTATTCGAGGGGTTTCCTCTTCCTTTTTCTTGGCATGTTCTAAACTAGGTTGGAAAAAAGTTTTCCTATCCATCAATTCTATTTTCTGTAATGCTTTGTCTAGTATTTTTTCAGGATAATCTTTTGTTATAAACTCTTCTCTCATTTTTATAGCTTCTTCTTGAAATTTGTCATTCCTAGTACAGTTCCTCTTTATCCTATGAAACTGGCCTAAGGGAATGTTCAGCAGCCACCTAGGTATGTGGGCAGCTAGAAAAACGAATAAAGCTATTTTTCGCAACCGGTTTCTGATATATGTTGCAAATATAATGATCTCCATCTGTCGTAATTTGTAGGTCTAAAAACTCAGTACATTTATTATCAATATTTGAAGTAAAAATAAGGTTAAAATTATTACTATTAATATCCTCTAATAATGTCAATAAATATGATTTGTCCCCTTTCCAAATAAAAATCACATCATCTATATATCTTAGCCAGAGCACCAGGTCTGTCCCCAGCCTTGGGTCAATAATTTGTTGTTCCCAAGATGCCATAAATAGGTTGGCATAGCTGGGGGCAAACCTGGTGCCCATGGCAGTTCCTCATTTCTGGAGATAATGATCATTTTCAAAATAAAAAAAATTGTGTTGGACATTTTATTCAAACATATTCCCCCCTTTTTTACATTGGATACTTCTTTTTATATTGGATATTTTATTCAAGCTCTGTCTCCACTTTATGTATTGCATTATAGTGTTCATCATTGCCTTCATGTTTTATGGTGTGTAGTGGAGTGTTTTTTTTTACCACAGTTGCTTTTTATATGTTTTTATTGCTATAGAGGTGGTCAATAAATTTTACTGTTCTAACTTTCATGATTCTATATGACTTCATTTGCTGAGTGCCCTCCTACATTTCTTACAATAAAAAATTTTGTCTCTTACATTTTATGGTGAAATTCACAAATTTTTGAGTGTGATGTACCACTGCTATACCTAGTAACATAGAAACATAGAAACATAGAAACATAGAAACATAGAATGTGTCGGCAGATAAGAACCATTTGGCCCATCTAGTCTGCCCAATATACTGAATACTATGGATAGCCCCCGGCCCTTATCTTATATGAAGGATGGCCTTATGCCTATCCCATGCATGCTTAAACCCCTTCACTGTATTTGCAGCTACCACTTCTGCAGGAAGGCTATTCCATGCATCCACTACTCTCTCAGTAAAGTAATACTTCCTTATATTACTTTTAAACCTTTGCCCCTCTAATTTAAAACTGTGTCCTCTTGTGGTAGTTTTTCTTCTTTTAAATATGCTCTCCTCCTTTACCGAGTTGATTCCCTTTATGTATTTAAAAGTTTCTATCATATCCCCTCTGTCTCTTCTTTCTTCCAAGCTATACATATTAAGGTCCTTTAACCTTTCCTGGTAAGTTTTATCCTGCAATCCATGTACTAGTTTAGTAGCTCTTCTCTGAACTCTCTCTAGAGTATCTATATCCTTCTGGAGATATGGCCTCCAGTACTGCGCACAATACTCCAAGTGAGGTCTCACCAGTGTTCTGTACAGCGGCATAAGCACTTCACTCTTTCTACTGCTTATACCTCTCCCTATACATCCAAGCATTCTGCTGGCATTTCGTGCTGCTCTATTACATTGTCTTCCCACTTTTAAGTCTTCTGAAATAATTACTCCTAAATCCCTTTCCTCAGATACTGAGGTCAGGACTGTGTCAAATATTCTATATTCTGCCCTTGGGTTTTTACGCCCCAGGTGCATTATCTTGCACTTATCCACATTAAATTTCAGTTGCCAGAGTTCTGACCATTCTTCTAGTTTTCCTAAATCCTTTTCCATTTGGCGTTTCCCTCCAGGAACATCAACCCTGTTACATATCTTTGTGTCATCAGCAAAAAGACAAACCTTACCATCGAGGCCTTTTGCAATATCACTTATGAAGATATTAAACAAAATTGGTCCCAGTACAGATCCCTGTGGAACCCCACTGGTAACATGACCTTGTTTTGAATGTTCTCCATTGACTACAACCCTCTGTTGTCTGTCACTCAGCCACTGCCTTATCCACTCAACAATATGGGAGTCCATGCTCAATGACTTCAGTTTATTGATAAGTCTTCTATGTGGGACAGTGTCAAAAGCCTTACTAAAATCTAGATATGCGATGTCTACTGCACCTCCACCGTCTATTATTTTATTCACCCAGTCAAAAAAATCTATAAGATTTGTTTGACATGATCTCCCTGAAGTAAACCCATGTTGTTTTTCATCTTGCAATCCATGGGATTTTAGATGTTCCACAATCCTATCCTTTAATAGGGTTTCCATTAATTTGCCTACTATTGATGTCAGACTCACTGGTCTATAGTTGCTCGATTCCTCCCTACTACCTTTCTTGTGAATGGGCACGACATTTGCCAATTTCCAATCTTCCGGGACGAGTCCTGTTACTAATGATTGGTTAAATAAATCTGTTAACGGTTTTGCCAGCTCACCACTAAGCTCTTTTAATAATTTTGGGTGTATCTCATCAGGCCCCTGTGACTTATTTGTCTTCACCTTAGACAGCAAACTTAGAACATCTTCCTCTGTAAAGATACATGCATCCAACGATTTATTAGTCATTCTTTCTAGTGGAGGTCCTTCTCCTTTTTCTTTTGTAAAAACTGAACAGAAGTATTCATTAAGGCAGTCGGCTAGTAGACCGGTAAAAAAAAAAAACATTTGTCAGTTACATTTTATGGTCAAATTCACCAATTTTTGGGTGTAATATACTCCTCCTCTACCTAGCTGACAGCTTAATAAATTTCAATAATTTTTATTTTACATTTTCGGGTGACAATAAACAATTGTTTTCTGTCATAGACCCCTGCTCTACCAAGTAGACAGGTTAATTGATTTCTGTAATTTTTCTGTTACATTCTTGGGTTGACATTATACAATTTTAGACGTGAATGAACCCCTGCTCTGCATAGGTGACAGGGAATAACATTTCTGAAATGCCTCTTTAATTGATGCACGCCACCTCCTTTGATTCAATGCTTAAACTTAAGCAAGTTGTACCACATTTAAGCTTCAATAATTTGTCACACATTTCCGCTATACTCTTTTGGCCAACATTTGCGCCTCAATAGCTTTTCCCACAATTCTGCTTGACTCTTTTGGCCCACATTTGGGCTTCTGTAATTTGTCCCACATTTGCGCCTCAATAACTTTTCCCACATTTCTTCTTGATCCCAAGGACGCATATACGCGTCCTCTACCGAGACGCGAGATTTCCTGTGAACGCGCGCACACAGGCGCGCGCGCTCACAGGATCGGAAGGTAAGCGAGTGGATCTCCAGCCTGCCAGCGGCGATCGTTCGCTGGCAGGCTGGAGATGCGATTTTTTTTAACCTCTAACAGGTATATTAGACGCTGTTTTGATAACAGCGTCTAATATACCTGCTACCTGGTCCTCTGGTGGTCCCTTTTGCTTGGATCGACCACCAGAGGACACAGGCAGCTCAGTAATATGTAGCACCAAACACCACTACACTACACCCCCCACTGTCACTTATTAACCCCTTATTAACTCCCTGATCACCCCCCGTCATTGATCACCCCCCTGTAAGGCTCCATTCAGACGTCCGTATGATTTTTACGGATCCACTGATACATGGATCGGATCCGCAAAACACATATGGACATCTGAATGGAGCCTTACAGGGGGGTGATCAATGACGGGGGTGATCACCCCATATAGACTCCCTGATCACCCCCCTGTCATTGATCACCCCCCTGTAAGGCTCCATTCAGACGTCTGTATGTGTTTTACGGATCCACTGATACATGGATCGGATCCGCAAAACACATACGGACATCTGAATGGAGCCTTACAGGGGGGTAATCAATGACTGGGGTGATCACCCCATATAGACTCCCTGATCACCCCCCTGTCATTGATCACCCCCCTGTCATTGATCACCCCCCTGTATGGCTCCATTCAAACGTCCGTATGATTTTTACGGATCCACTGATACATGGATCGGATCCGCAAAACACATACGGACATCTGAATGGAGCCTTATAGGGGGGTGATAAATGACAGGGGGGTGATCACCCCATATAGACTCCCTGATCACCCCCCTGTCATTGATCACCCCCCTGTCATTGATCACCCCCCCTGTAAGGCTACATTCAAACGTCCGTATGTTTTTTACGGATCCACGGATACATGGATCGGATCCGCAAAACACATACGGACATCTGAATGGAGCCTTATAGGGGGGTGATCAATGACAGGGGGGTGATCACCCCATATAGACTCCCTGATCACCCCTCTGTCATTGATCACCCCCCCCTGTAAGGCTCCATTCAAACGTCCGTATGTTTTTTACGGATCCACGGATACATGGATCGGATCCGCAAAACACATACGGACATCTGAATGGAGCCTTATAGGGGGTG
>NC_053390.1:409451198-409578714 GCF_905171765.1 Bufo bufo | reverse complement strand
TTTATCACACTTGGTAATGACGTACAGGATTTTGCATCCACCATTTCATTTTCTGAAGTTCTGCCTGTGCATAATGTTCAGAATGATAGGCAGAGGCGCATAAAGGAGTTCAACATGTGGCTTGGTAAATGGTGTCAAGAGCAAGGATTTGGCTTTGTTTCTCATGATAGCTCTACTTGGAATAGAAAGGAACTGTACAAGAAAGATTGTTTGCATCTTTCTCTCAAAGGAACAAATGTACTTAGTGAACAACTCCAAGAATTTGCGAAAGAGTATTTAAACTAGGAAGGGGGGGCAAAAGAGTGAAAATAAAAGAGTCCAATTGCCCCCCGAAACAATGCCAGAACAGGTCAGAAGCACAGAGGTTAAGAAATGATAAGCTCAGAGTCCTGTCTACAAATGCTCGCAGTTTAGGTAAAAAAATCAATGAACTTGGGTCAATAATGGCATCTGAGAATGTAGATTTAGTGGCTGTTACGGAGACATGGTTTAATGAAAGAAATGACTGGGACATAACCATACCAGGGTACTCTTTTTACAGAAGAGACAGAGAAGGCAAGAAAGGAGGAGGAGTGGCCCTGTATGTGAAAGATAGCATTAAATCTAACCTAATACAAGTTGGTGAGGCCAACATAGAGTCAGTTTGGGTTACGTTGCAGTTTGCTAACCATGCAGTAACTCGTGTAGGTGTGATATATAGACCACCTGGTCAAGTTAAAGAACTAGATGATCTACTAGTTGAAGAAATAGCTAAAATGACAATGAAAGGAGAAGTTATCATTATGGGAGATTTCAATCTTCCAGATATGAACTGGAAAACCAAAATAGCAAGTTCTACCAGGAGTACAGATATTCTAAATTCCCTACTGGGGTTATCTCTACAACAAGTGGTTGAGGAGCCAACCCGGAGGGAGGCCATTTTGGATTTGGTATTCACAAATGGGGATTCGGTATATGATGTCATTGTAGGCGAAACCTTGGGATCTAGTGATCACCAGTCAGTGTGGTTTAATATAAGAACTGTGAAAGAGTCCCACCACACAAAAACAAAAGTTTTAGATTTTAGAAAAACAGACTTTTCAAAAATGAAATTAGTCATAAATGAGTCCTTATCAGACTGGAACGGATTACATGGAGTCCAGGAGAAATGGGACTACTTAAAAGGTGCATTATTGAAGGCAACAGAAAATTGCATTAGACTTGTCAGTAAAAGCAAAAAAAGGAAGAGACCACTGTGGTACTCAGCAGAAGTGGCCCAAATCATTAAAAATAAAAAGCTAGCATTTTGTAATTATAAAAAAAACCAGAGCAATGAAGATAAGGAAATCTACAAGATTAGGCAGAGAGAGGCCAAGCAAGTTATAAGAACTTCTAAAGCGCAGGCAGAAGAAAAACTAGCTCAGTCTATGAAAAAAGGGGATAAGACATTCTTCAGATATATAAATGAAAAAAGGAAATTAAAACAAGGAATAACTAAATTAAAAACAAAGGACGGAAGGTATGTAGAAGAGAATAAAGGGCTAGCCGACTGCCTTAATGAATACTTCTGTTCAGTTTTTACAAAAGAAAAAGGAGAAGGACCTCCACTAGAAAGGATGACTAATAAATCATTTGATGCATGTATCTTTACAGAGGAAGATGTTCTAAGTTTGCTGTCTAAGGTGAAGACAAATAAGTCACAGGGGCCTGATGAGATACACCCAAAATTATTAAAAGAGCTTAGTGGTGAGCTGGCAAAACCGCTAACAGATTTATTTAACCAATCATTAGTAACAGGAGTCGTCCCGGAAGATTGGAAATTGGCAAATGTCGTGCCCATTCACAAGAAAGGTAGTAGGGAGGAATCGAGCAACTATAGACCAGTGAGTCTGACATCAATAGTAGGCAAATTAATGGAAACCCTATTAAAGGATAGGATTGTGGAACATCTAAAATCCCATGGACTGCAAAATGAAAAACAACATGGGTTTACTTCAGGGAGATCATGTCAAACAAATCTTATAGATTTTTTTGACTGGGTGAATAAAATAATAGACGGTGGAGGTGCAGTAGACATCGCATATCTAGATTTTAGTAAGGCTTTTGACACTGTCCCACATAGAAGACTTATCAATAAACTGCAGTCATTGAGCATGGACTCCCATATTGTTGAGTGGATTAGGCAGTGGCTGAGTGACAGACAGCAGAGGGTTGTAGTCAATGGAGAACATTCAAAACAAGGTCATGTTACCAGTGGGGTTCCACAGGGATCTGTACTGGGACCAATTTTGTTTAATATCTTCATAAGTGATATTGCAAAAGGCCTCGATGGTAAGGTTTGTCTTTTTGCTGATGACACAAAGATATGTAACAGGGTTGATGTTCCTGGAGGGAAACACCAAATGGAAAAGGATTTAGGAAAACTAGAAGAATGGTAAGAACTCTGGCAACTGAAATTTAATGTGGATAAGTGCAAGATAATGCACCTGGGGCGTAAAAACCCAAGGGCAGAATATAGAATATTTGACACAGTCCTGACCTCAGTATCTGAGGAAAGGGATTTAGGAGTAATTATTTCAGAAGACTTAAAGGTGGGAAGACAATGTAATAGAGCAGCACGAAATGCCAGCAGAATGCTTGGATGTATAGGGAGAGGTATAAGCAGTAGAAAGAGTGAAGTGCTTATGCCGCTGTACAGAACACTGGTGAGACCTCACTTGGAGTATTGAGTGCAGTACTGGAGGCCATATCTCCAGAAGGATATAGATACTCTAGAGAGAGTTCAGAGAAGAGCTACTAAACTAGTACATGGATTGCAGGATAAAACTTACCAGGAAAGGTTAAAGGACCTTAACATGTATAGCTTGGAAGAAAGAAGAGACAGAGGGGATATGATAGAAACTTTTAAATACATAAAGGGAATCAACTCGGTAAAGGAGGAGAGCATATTTAAAAGAAGAAAAACTACCACAAGAGGACACAGTTTTAAATTAGAGGGGCAAAGGTTTAAAAGTAATATAAGGAAGTATTACTTTACTGAGAGAGTAGTGGATGCATGGAATAGCTTTCCTGCAGAAGTGGTAGCTGCAAATACAGTGAAGGGGTTTAAGCATGCATGGGATAGGCATAAGGCTATCCTTCATATAAGATAGGGCCAGGGACTATTCATAGGATTCAGATATATTGGGCAGTCTAGATGGGCCAAATGGTTCATATCTGCCGACACATTCTATGTTTCTATGTTTCTATGTTTTACGTATCGTAGATTCGCTAACAGGGAAGTTAGCATATGCCAGAGACTTTTGTAAGTCTTTAGCTGACACTCTAGAAATCTTCTTCACCTCATTGAGCTGTCTGCGCTGTGCTCTTGCAGTCATCCCTACAGGACGGCCACTCCTAGGGAGAGTAGCAGCAGTGCTGAACTTTCTCCATTTATAGACAATTTGTCTTACAGTGGACTGATGAACAGCAAGGCTTTTGGAGATACTTTTATAACCCTTTCCAGCTTTATGCAAGTCAACAATTCTTAATTGTAGGTCTTCTGAGAGCTCTTTTGTGCGAGGCATCATTAACATCAGGCAATGCTTCTTGTGAAAAGCAAACCCAGAACTGGTGTGTGTTTTTTATAGGGCAGGGCAGCAGTAACCAACACCTCCAATCTCATCTCATTGATTGGACTCCAGTTGGCTGACACCTCACTCCAATTAGCTTTTGGAGATGTCATTAGTCTAGGGGTTCACATACTTTTTCCACCTGCACTGTGAATGTTTACATGGTGCGTTCAAAAAAAACATGGTAACATTGAATTCTTTGTGTGTGATTAGTTTAAGCAGACTGTGATTGTCTATTGTTGTGACTTAGATGAAGATCAGATCACAATTTATGACCAATTTGTGCAGAAATCCATATCATTCCAAAGGGTTCACATACTTTTTCTTGCAACTGTATATATATATATTTATATAATTTGTTTCATACCTTTAGCACATACATATCATCAAATATCTTTTTGCAGGCATATTGGTATATTGACATTACATAAAATAAACACTAGGTGGAAGTAGTGCTCCATTCATTCTGTAATGAACTGTAAGAAAAAACGAACATAGCTGTAACAAAGTTTAAATGATTTTCATTGCAACTTCACATTTATGTATTTTTTTTTAAAATCCACGGTAAACTTCCAAATTGAAAGCAATCGATTATCTATCTATCTATCTAATATCTATCATTGCAATTTTAAAACAATACTAAAATATGAGTTCTGTGTCATTTTTACAGACAAATATATGGGAAAACAACATCAAAGAGGGCATATAAGCAGGCTGGTGAGTGAAACTCTAGTGCTAGTCACACCTGTACTAGTTCTGGAAAGTCATCAGACTGGTTCTGACTTTCATTTGAACTGTAGGTGTAGTTTCCAAGAAAGCCCCACATTGTATATATTGCTGACAGGTTCAGACTAAACAAGTCTATTGGCTGGTCACATGGACCCTTTCTGCTAAGCAGTCTGATTTATTCTGTATAACCATCCAATGCACTTTTACAATCAATGATGAAGTGCTTTCATTGTCTATAATACTATGATATTTTATAATATTCTAACAATAAGCTATTTAGAGCAGAGTGGGTACAAAATATTATAAAAGCCTTGCATGGTCTATAGACCTAAAATAAAGTAAAATAAATGTAAACTGAATAAAATAAATGTTTTTGAAAAATAAAATCGTATCTGTATTCAGCAGTATGTGCAGTACCTCAGACCTGGGGGTATTAGAAAATTGTTTTATTTGTATTATAATGTTATGTATATTTATTGTTTTGGCTGTACCTTACAATAGGGAAGTAAAGTTGGCAAATGGTTGGGAGGAACACAGTTAACCACCCTGTTCCTTCCTTCTTGGTAGGAGTGGGTTGGTCATGCTTTCTTCTAGGAGCAGTGGCGTACCTGCAATGTAATCAGACCATGCAATGGCTATGGGGTCCTCTGGAAGGGGGGACCCAGCAAGGAATTCTTTCTTCTCTTCCTTGTGCATTTTCATGCAGTCGCCACTAAGGGAAGCTCAATTCAAAGAGGTGATTACATCTTTCAATCCAATTGCATACATTTCTACGCACTGAGCTCCCCTTAGTGGTAGCAGCAGACAGCCAGCTTTGTATTGGAAAAGAAGTAGGAGATTTTTCAATGTGTTTTTGCCAGTTGTCTATCATAAATACATTGAGAAGTATAGTATACAGGATAGGTGCTATAATTTTGAAGCATTTGTTCCCCTTTTTTCAACATAAACGTCAGATAAAGGGGTTTAAGTCAAAGCCATTTTTCATTACAGTTTGTAGTCAATTAAAATTTCGTCCACTTCATTAAAATAAAAAGCATGAATTCGGAAGAAATCTGGGGCGTTCTGCTGTGCCTAGAAGAGACTGATGTATAAATAGTTGGCAATGGGTGGGGCAGAGGATGCCATACTAAGTTTTGCTATGGGGCCCTAAGAGATCTGTATACGCCTCTCCTAGCAAGGAGAGGGAGGAGTTGTTGAGCTACATTGAGAAGCACATGGAAGAGCTCCTGCTTCTGGTAGAGAGTCTCCAGAGAAGCCAAGTCGATTTTGCCTCAAGCAAATACTTGAGAGACAAAACAGCAGAGTGAACAGCTGAAAACTTACATTATAGATACTGCTTTAAAGTGAGGGACTACAGCCCAGACACCCATCACCCAAGACTACCACTAGGCCACTTTAAGTTCAAGTCTTGACCTGATACTGAACACCAACCTGCCTCCATACCTCCTTAACTGGTGCAAAAAACTTCACTTTGAAACTTCTGCTATTGGTTGTACCATAATTTGCACTTAGTAAAAAGAGACTATTATACGTTCACTTCTAACTTGATTCTTTAAACTACATTTCCACTGCACTGATCCCCAGGGAACAATGCCTTAAGAAAGAACACTGTGACACAACATCTCAGCAAGACCTCCACTACCTATCCCATTCTCTGTACCGACAGCTCTGGGAATAGCTACATATGCATCTCCTTGTGACTTTCAGTACATAGTGGGCACAAGATTTTATAATGCATGTAGGCACGGGCCGGCGCTACCATAAGGCAGACCAAGCGGCTGCCTTAGGGCGCACCCTGGGGGAGGGCGGAAAAATTAACCTTTTTTTTAAATCACTTACTTGTGACATGGGGATGGGGCCAGGGCCAGGGCCGGCCAGGGGAGGAGGGGGGGGGGGTAATGTGCCATGGGGGGGGACTGAAATGTGACGCAATAGGGGGTAATGATGTGATCATGATGTGACAAGGAGCAGGAGAAATGTGACGTGGAGGGCTGATGTGACATAGGTGATTTGACATGGAGGGGGAAAAATTTGACATTGAGGCCTTGAGGGGGAGAAATGTGACATTGAGGCCTTGAGGGGGTGAAATGTGACATGGGGGAGAAATGTGACATGGGGGTATTGTGACAGAGGGGATTATATAAAAATGAGGGGGAGAAATATGACATGGAGGGGGGGAAATGTGAAATGGGGGCATGATGGCTGACATGAGGGGCTGATGGATGGGGGCTGATGTCTGATATGGGGGTCTGATCTGAGGTCTGATTAACATTGGGGGTCAGCTTCTGCAGACGGGACCAGGGCCAGGTGAGCTGGGGGGGGGGGGGGGGCCCAAAATGTAGCTTCGCTTGTGTTGGCAAAAATCCTTAGGGGAATGGTGTTGTGTACTAAAGAAACAAAACAACACAGCAATGTTAGATTTGATTTCCTTGCAAACCTGGACACATGCCGATGCTTAGTTGGTGTTGGCAACCCATGGCTATCTGAATAAACACACTTTAGGCCTGTGAATTTTATACATACATATATAAAACTGTAAATCTGTTAAAAATTGTACACTAGGTACACTTTTAATTAAAACAAAAATGTTTAAAGGGCATGTGTCATCAGAAAATAATCTATTGTATAAATCAAGTTTCTGTGTTGAAAATATTTTTATGGAATATTTTTGTTGGTTATTTATATTTTCCATGTCACTATCTATATTTTAAATAAATTCTAAAATCCTGCAGTTTTCACACTGGCCACTTAGCCTGATAATAGGCACCACTTTTTGGTTTGTACAGATAATTTCAAGCAGTCATATCATGATCATCACAGGCAGGATTACATTGACAGATTTCACCTATATACAGATTACACAGGATCTACTTTTAACAATAGGTGATGTCCACAGCTTATGCAGTGCCCTGTACAAAAGTACTTTGCAGTATGCACATTGGTTTACTGCAAACTCTGACTGGACTTATTTTTCATTGGGGTGAATCATGCTTTACCATTTCCTTAAGGCCTCATGCACATGACCGTTCCTTTTTTTGCGGAAGCCGCCCGTGTTGCCTTTCGCAATTTGCGGAACAGAACGGGCGCCGGCAATATAAATGCCTATTCTTGTCCGCAAAGCGCGGACAAGAATAGAACATGTTATATTTTTTTTGGCGGGGCCGCGGAACGGAGCCACGGATGCGGACAGCACACGGAGTGCTGTCCGCATCTTTTGCAGCCCCATTAAAGTGAATGGGTCCGCATCCGAGCCGCCAAAACGGCGGTTCGGATGCGGACCCAAACAACGGTCGTGTGCATGAGGCCTTAGAGAGCAAAAAAATGTGTCTAGTCCGGGGGACCTAATGTAGTTTAGCATTAGAGCCACCCCAAACTCAGCCACTACACTTATCTACTCCCTCCTGAGCTCTGCTCAGGTAACAGGGCCCGTCTAAAAAACTATCCTATAGAAGTTAATAGAGTCATTTCCTATCCATTGAGTCTATGGACTATGGTGGCTGCTATGAAGCATATTTCAAAATGCTGTTAACAACAGCTCAGGCAAGATGGCTGCCCCCATAATCATGTTCAGGAAATTGAATAAAAATGAATTAGCAGCACTAGGTTTGAGTCGGACCAAGGAAAACATCTGCATGGAGATTGTATGTTCTCCTGGTGTTTGTGTTGGTTTCCTGTACTGTACTCTACTCCTGTTTCCTCGCACACTCCAAAGACATACTGATATGGAACTTAGATTGTGAGCCCCACTGGGGACAGCTTGATGCTAATATCTGTAAAGTGCTGCAGAATATGTCAGTGATGTATAAGTGAGTATAATAAATAATACATTATTAAAATATATTCATTAACTAACAAAAAAAATGGTAGGTGACATCTTTCTTTAACACCTTAAGGACTCTGCCATTTTTCACCTTAAGGACCAGGCCGTTATTTGGAAACTGGACATGTGTTACTTTATGTGGTGATTAGTGATGAGCGAGCACCAAAGTGTTCGGGTACTCGGTCCGAACACATAGCGATATTCGTGCGCTCGGCCGAGCACCCAAGTACAAACCGGATTCCAAAAAAGTTGGGACACTATACAAATCGTGATGTGGAGGTGCCAACTTCTAATATTTTATTCAGAATAGAACATAAATCACGGAACAAAAGTTTAAACTGAGAAAATGTACCATTTTAAGGGAAAAATATGTTGAATCAGAATTTCATGGTGTCAACAAATCCCCAAAAAGTTGGGACAAGGCCATTTTCACCACTGTGTGGCATCTCCCCTTCTTCTTACAACACTTAACAGACGTCTGGGGACCGAGGAGACCAGTTTCTCAAGTTTAGAAATAGGAATGCTCTCCCATTCTTGTCTAATACAGGCCTCTAACTGTTCAATCGTCTTGGGCCTTCTTTGTTGCACCTTCCTCTTTATGATGCGCCAAATGTTCTCTATAGGTGAAAGATCTGGACTGCAGAATGGCCATTTCAGTACCCGGATCCTTCTCCTACGCAGCCATGATGTTGTGATTGATGCAAAATGTGGTCTGGCATTATCTTGTTGAAAAATGCAGGGTCTTCCCTGAAAGAGATGACGTCTGGATGGGAGCATATGTTGTGCTAGAACCTGAATATATTTTTCTGCATTGATGGTGCCTTTCCAGACATGCAAGCTGCCCATGCCACACGCACTCATGCAACCCCATACCATCAGAGATGCAGGCTTCTGAACTGAGCATTGATAACAACTTGGGTTGTCCTTGTCCTCTTTGGTCCGGATGACATGGCGTCCCAGATTTCCAAAAAGAACTTCGAATCGTGACTCGTCTGACCACAGAACAGTCTTCCATTTTGCCACACTCCATTTTAAATGATCCCTGGCCCAGTGAAAATGCCTGAGCTTGTGGATCTTGCTTAGAAATGGCTTCTTCTTTGCACTGTAGAGTTTCAGCTGGCAACGGCGGATGGCACGGTGGATTGTGTTCACTGACAATGGTTTCTGGAAGTATTCCTGAGCCCATTCTGTGATTTCCTTTACAGTAGCATTCCTGTTTGTGGTGCAGTGTCGTTTAAGGGCCCGGAGATCACGGGCATCCAGTATGGTTTTACGGCCTTGACCCTTACGCACAGAGATTGTTCCAGATTCTCTGAATCTTCGGATGATGTTATGCACAGTTGATGATGATAGATGCAAAGTCTTTGCAATTTTTCGCTGGGTAACACCTTTCTGATATTGCTCCACTATCTTTCTGCGCAACATTGTGGGAATTGGTGATCCTCTAACCATCTTGGCTTCTGAGAGACACTGCCACTCTGAGAAGCTCTTTTTATACCCAATCATGTTGCCAATTGACCTAATTAGTGTTAATTGGTCTTCCAGCTCTTCGTTATGCTCAAATTTACTTTTTCTAGCCTCTTATTGCTACTTGTCCCAACTTTTTTGGGATTTGTTGACACCGTGAAAATTGGAATCAACATATTTTTCCTTTAAAATGATACATTTACTAGGATTAAACGTTTGATCTGTCATCTACATTCTATTACAAATAATATATTGACATTTGCCATCTCCACATCATTGCATTCAGTTTTTATTCACAATTTGTTTAGTGTCCCAACTTTTTTGGAATCCGGTTTGTATAATGGAAGTCAATGGGAGACAACCAGGCACCCCCTGCTCGGATGAGGGGAGGGTGCCTGGTTCATAGGAAAAGGTCTGAAAGTGATGGAACCACCTCTGAAATCGATCAGGAACAGCAGGAGGATGCATCTTGGACTTCAATGTCGCTGCTGGGAACCATGCTGTACGCCACTTTTACAGACCGACGAAAAACTGCCCAAAACCCCGCCCCCCCAAAAAAAAGCCTTTTTAGAGGAAAAATTGTTAGGAAACATTCTTTCCTGTATATTCAATTGTATATACACTGTAAGTGCTGACAAAAATTACAAGGAAGCAGCACTCCGATACAACCTGTATATCACATAAAGGAGGGCCTCATTCACATTGTGGTACAATTGTTCAGGTAGTGGGACTCCTACAATCATAAAGCCTATGCACTAAGTGAAAGGGCTGCCAAATATTACAAGGAATCGGCACTCCAATACACCCTTTCTTACACATAAAGGAGGGCATCATACACACCCTTGAAAAATTATCCTTGATGGCCTGCTGGTGACATATAAAACATTGTAGAGAGGGCCTACAGGTGAGCAGACCGTATAAAACATTAGAGGTGAGGGCCTACCAGTGAGCAGACCATATAAAACATTGGAGGTGAGGGCCTGAAGGTGAGCGGACCCTATAAAACATTGTAGTGAGGGCCTACCAGTGAGCAGACCGTATAAAACATTAGAGGTGAGGGCCTGAAGGTGAGCGGACCCTATAAAACCTTGTAGTGAGGGCCTACAGGTGAGTGGTGAGCAGACGGTATAAAACATTAGAAGTGAGGGCCTACAGGTGAGCAGACCGTATAAAACATTGGAGGTGAGGGCCTGAAGGTGAGAAGACCCTATAAAACATTGTAGTGAGGGCATATATACTGTATGGAAGAGGAGTAGGAGGATGAGAAAACAAGATTCAAGCATATACCCTTTTTATGCGGTGAAAAGGGTGCATCTGAATCTTGTGGATTGAGTACATTATAAATCATACATTTAAATTGCGTTTTTGTTCCTCATTAGCTCAGCTTTCCTCTGGTGGAGTGGAGAAGTCAGGGGCAATCCAGGCCTTGTTCATTTTTATCTGAGTCAACCTGTCAGCATTTTCAGTGGTCAAGCGGATACGTTTATCTGTAATAATGCCACCAGCAGCACTCAGACAATACGCTGGCGGCAGAGCAGGCCAGCACCTCCAAGGCATAGAGTGCAAGTTCGTGCCACGTGTCCAGCTTGGACACCCAGTAGTTGTAAGGCACCGAGGGATCATTAAGGAAGCTGACACGGTCTGCTATATATTCCTTCACCATCCTCCAAAACTTTTCCCTCCTTGGGACAGTAGGCTGCGCTTCAAGGTGCGGTTGCTGGCGGGGTGTCATGAAAGTGTCCTATGCCTTGGAGAGTGTTGCCCTGCCTTTGTTGGAACTGGAGTGTGTTCCCGTTATCTGCCTTCCTCATTTGCCTATGGAAGTACGGACTCTCAAGTACGACAATTTCTCAACAAGGACCTTCTGGTAGTGCACCATTTTACTTGCCCTCTCCACCACAGGAATGAGAGATGAAAAGTTCTCTTTGTAAGCGGGGGTCGAGAAGGCAAGTAATTTGTGTTATCTTAATTGCTTATTACGCGAGGGTCACTGGAAAGGCAGCCTCACATGAAGTAAGCCATGTGTGCCAGAGTACCATCAGGCAAGATGTCTATGTCGACATCAGGATGACTCTCCATCTCCTCCTCCTCATCTCCTTGTGCCCATCCACGTCGAACCGATGGAATTAAAGTTCTGTAGGTAGTACCCTCTGTAGCAGAGGCAACTGTCTCCGCTCCTCCTCCTTCTCCTCCTCCCCCTCCCCATGGTCCAATTCGCGCTAAGAAAACAAAATGTGGGTGGTCTGGCTATCACCCACACTAAAGTCCTCCCCCATTTCCATGTCTGCCACATTCAGGGCGTCAGCCTTAAAGAGGACCTTTCATCAGTCCAAACATTGTAAGATAATTATCAGGCTACATAGAGCGGCGCCCAGGGATCTCACTGCACTTACTATTATCCCTGGGCGCCGCTCCGTTCGCCCGCTGTGTCCTCCGGTATCTTCACTTAATTGGTTCGACTAGGCGGAGTCTGCCCTGTTTCACCCTGGGCGTTCCTTCTCCCAGGCTGTAGCGCTGTCCAATCGCAGCGCAGAGCTCACAGCCTGGGAGAAAAAAAACTTAACTAGTAGCTCTGTCAAATTTGGGTATGTTTTAATAAACCGCTGAACCACTAAGTTTAATACGTGCGCTAGGCATGGCACATGTATCAGGTTACCGAGCTCCAAAGCCGCCACCAAGTTACGACCATTGTCCGACACAACCATGCCTGGTTGTAGGTTGAGTGGCGACAGCCACAGCTCGGTCTGGTCCCTTATACCCTGCCACAGCTCTGCAGTGGTGTGCTGTTTGTCCCCTAGCATATCAGCTTCAGCATGACCTGTTGACGTTTCCCCACAGCAGTGCTACACTGCTTCCAGCTACCGACTGATGGCTGACTGCTGGAGGTAGAAGTGGTGGAGTAGTTAAATGTGTCCCAAATACAAATAACTCTCTGCTGGAATACTGAATATAACGCTTGTGGATTGAAAGCACACACAGATGTGCCCAAAAGTAGTTAAATGTGTCCCAAATACAAATAATTATCTGCTGGAATACTGTATATACGGCTGTATATACGGCTGTATATACGGTTGCGGCCTAAACGCACACATACAGTTGCAAGAAAAAGTATGTGAACCCTTTGGAATGATATGGATTTCTGCACAAATTGGTCATAAAATGTGATCTGATCTTCATCTAAGTCACAACAATAGACAATCACAGTCTGCTTAAACTAATAACACACAAATAATTAAATGTTACCATGTTTTTATTGAAGACATCATGTAAACATTCACAGTGCAGGTGGAAAAAGTATGTGAACCCCTAAAACTAATGACATCTCCAAGAGATAATTGGAGTGAGTTGTCAGCCAACTGGAGTCCAATCAATGAGATGAGATTGGAGGTGTTGGTTACAGCTGCCCTATAAAAAAAACTCACCAGTTCTGGGTTTGCTTTTCACAAGAAGCATTGCCTGATGTGAAGGATGCCTTGCACAAAAGAACTCTCAGAAGACCTATGATTAAGAATTGCTGACGTGCATAAAGCTGGAAAAGGTTCTAAAAGTATCTCCAAAAGCCTTGCTGTTCATCAGTCCACCGTAAGACAAATTGTCTATAAATGGAGAAAGTTCAGCACTGCTGCTACTCTCCTTAGGAGTGGCCGTCCTGTAAAGATGACTGCAAGAGTACAGCGCAGACTGCTCAATGAGATTAAGAAGAATTTACAAAAGTCTCTGGCATATGCTAACACCCCTGTTATCGAATCTACAATACATAAAACACTAAACAAGAATGGATTTCAAGGGAGGATACCACAGAGGAAGCCACTGCTGTCCAAAAAAACCATTGCTGCATGTTTACAGTTTGCACAAGAGCACCTGGATGTTCCACAGCAGTACTGGCAAAATATTCTGTGGACAGATGAAACCAAAGTTGAGTTGTTAGGAAGAAACACACAACACTATGTGTGGAGAAAAAGAGGCACAGCACACCGACATCAAAACCTCATCCCAACTGTGAAGTATGGTGGTGGGGGCATCATGGTTTGGGGCTGCTTTGCTGTGTCAGGGCCTGGACGGATTGCTATCATCGAAGGAAAAATGAATTCCCAAGTTTATCAAGACATTTTGCAGGAGAACTTAAGGCCGTCTGTCCACCAGCTGAAGCTCAATAGAAGATGGGTGTTGCAACAGGACAACGACCCAAAGCATAGAAGTAAATCAACAACAGAATGGCTTAAACAGAAGAAAATACACCTTCTGGAGTGGCCCAGTTAAAGTTCTGACCTCAACCCGATTGAGATGCTGTGGCATGACCTCAAGAAAGTAATTCACACCAGACATCCCAAGAATATTGCTGAACTGAAACAGTTCTGTAAAGAGGAATGGTCAAGAATTACTCCTGACCGTTGTGCACGTCTGATCTGCAACTACAGGAAACGTTTGGTTGAAGTTATTGCTGCCAAAAGAGGTTCAACCAGGTATTAAATCCAAGGGTTCACATACTTTTTCCACCTGCACTGTGAATGTTTACATGGTGTGGTCAATAAAAACATGGTAACATTTAATTTTGTGTGTGTTATTAGTTTAAGCAGACTGTGATTGTCTATTGTTGTGACTTAGATGAAGATCAGATCACATTTTATGACCAATTTGTGCAGAAAATCCATATCATTCCAAAGGGTTCACATACATTTTCTTGCAAATGTAGATGTGCCTAAAACTAAATTTGCCCAAAATATAAATAATTCTCTGCTGGAGTACTGAATATATATTTTTTTTTAATGTCTGATAAACACACTGCTTTCTGATGGCGTACTGTAGATCTCACTGATATCAAATCTTTCTGTCTTTTAAAAGCTTTTGGGTAAAAGCTTTTAAATCTGTGAATTTCCAGCAAAACGCTATCTGTCCCTGCCTACTGTCTGCTGTCCCTGACACTGAATGATCCGAGCGCGGGACATCGGCTCCTATATAAACTGGTATCACCTGTTCCGGCCAACCAAACAGTGTAAGGCAAATAGCTAACATGGCTATGGCATTACACTGAAGGGAATTACTTACCTGAACATTGATTGGCTGCTTAGGAGGTGCCAAACGTGTGGGGAGGAGGCTCTAGCTATGCGACGAGCACACGTGGTATTCGGCCGAGCACCACCACATGTCCAGCATAGCGATGCTCAAGCCGAACCGATACTCGGCCGAGCATGCTCGCTTATCACTAGTGGTGAAAACTTCGGAATGCTTTTAATTATCCAAGCCATTCTGAGATTGTTTTCTCGCGACACATTGTACTTCAAGATAGTGAAAAATTTTAGTCGATATAATTCACCAAAATTAGCAATTTTTTGGCAGATTCTCCATTTTAATTCATTTTTTTCCTGTAACACATCAAGGGTTAACAGCCAAATAAAACTCAATATTTATCACCCTGATTCTGCAGTTTACAGAAACACCCCATATGTGGTTGTAAACTGCTGTACGGGAACACGGCAGAGCGCACAATTTTTGTCTCCATTTTCAGAAAACCAAATCTTTTTTATTTTTTTGGAGGTTGTCTTAGGGTCTGATTTTTTGCGGGATGAGATGTTTTTGTTTTTTACGGTGTTCACCAAATAGATTACCTCATGTGACATTTTTATAGAATATGTCGTTACAGATGCAGCGATACCTAATATGTCTGTTTTTTTATATATTTTGGTTTTAAACAATAAAAGCATTTTTGAAACAAAAAAATGATGTTTTTATGTCTCCATTTTCTGAAAGCCATATCTTTTTTATTTTTGACCGATTGTCGTATGTAGGGACTTATTGCGGGATGACATGACGGTTTGATTGGTATTATTTTTGGGTACATATGACTTTTTGATCAGTTGGTATTACACTTTTTGTGATAAAAGGTGACAAAAAATGGCTATTTTTAGCACAGTTTTTTTTTTTACAGTGTTAACCGTGGAACATTGATACCGAATGTGTGTTTTTTATTAATTTTTTTCTATTTTTTGCTATTTTATATTCTCTTTTTATGGGGAATTTTTTGTTATTGTTAAAAAAAACTTTTATTTCACTTTTATTATTTTTTATTTTTGTCCCACTATGGGACTTCAACATTTCAGGGTTTGATCCCTGTTTCAATACATCTGTATTGTGCTGTATTGAACTGTCAGTGCCTTACACTGTAAGACGCTGACAGTTGCCTAGGAGACCCAGCCCTGGGGCTGGATTTCTTGGGCTTCCATAGCTGGCAGTCCCAATCCCTGTGCAAGGCATCAGGGCTGCCATGGCAACCATCGGGTCCCCAGCACCGCAGCACGCGGACCCTATGGGGATGTATAAGCTGCCACAAACCCCTTGTATGCTGCAGTCAGCATGACCACGGCATACAGGGGGTTAATCTGCCAGCATCAGTGTTTTCACCGATGCTGGCAGATACAGCATGTGCCCGGCTGTCAGTATCCGGGCCGGGCCCCTTCTGCTGATCACGGCAGTGCGTGTGGGGCAGCCGGTTAAACCTAGGACGAGAAAGCTCATCCTAAGGTGTTAAGTACCAGCCAGTTAGGACGAGCATTCTCATCCTAGGTTGGCAACCTGTTAAAGGGGTTTACAATTGAAATTTGATATCCTATCCTCACGATAGGCTATAACTATCTGATAGACAGGGGAAAAATACCAAACACTCCCACCAAACAGCTATAGTATATTGCATTAGGTCCAAAGCTGGAAGTCAGCACCAGCAATACACAGCTGCATCTGTTGTGTAGTGGACAAAGCTGGTTGGTGCAATACTGCGTCCACTGAAGTGACTTCTGGTGGTGAAGCTACTGCAGAACAGCTGATCAAACAGGAGGTGTGGAGTGTCAGACAGCCACTGGTCAGATAGTAATGGCCCATCCTGAGGATAGGCAATCACTTGTAAAGGAGTGGACAACCTTTTTGGTGTTAACCACTTTGGACAATCCATGCTTGTTAGAAGAGTCCCTTAACATTCATCTGAACAAAAAGCATCCCCCTTCTGCTAAGAACTCCAGTGATGAGCTGGAAAATGTAAGGAACCCTGACAGTAAGTAGTCTATTTCTCTACATTGCCAGCACAAGGGAGACAAAGTATTACTCACTGCCCATTCTATTTAGTAGGTTGTCTTTGTAATACAGGACTTGTCTTCCAGAGCGAGAAAGCCACACTCAATTCTGTTGAAAAGATGAGGATGAAGAGATGCCCCCACCCCTTATTAACTCGGAACTCCCTAGCTGAGCACTGTATATGAAAATGGTGTTTCTAAACTAGGCAACCCTCTTAAAGTATACACTCCAGACACAGTGGGAAAAACAACAATGGGTAGCATGTATTACATTCATGCACCCAAGGAATCCATCGGGAAATGCTCCAGATGGAATCATCAGATGGGCACTGCACATGCAGTGTGAAAAGAGCCTTAGTTAGGCAGCACAGTAAGTTACAATGTTTGTTGGCTGTACCGTCTATTTATTTGTAGCCAACTGAAACAAGGAATACTGGGGGGTAAAGTTAATTGGTTATATCCGTGCAGGAGAAAGAACTGGTTTTTAATAGAAGCTGTAGTACATTGCTGCATCAAACCAAAGACATGGAAATAACAATTAAAATTCATTTCTAACTAGACATACACCCTGAACAGTTTTTGTTCAGATCTCTGGAAGTATTTGCCATAACAATTAAAGGCTATTTGAGAATCATTATAACGAATATTAAAATAATTTGAAAGCAAGGGAATTTGATCAAAAAAAGAAATATGTAGGACTTGGGTGGCCTAAATGTCCCTCTACGTCATAAACAGACACAAATGGCACATATTAGATGGGAGTGGGCTGTTATAGTGGGGATTCTGTATTGGGGCCCAGGAGTTATGAATAAGGCCTCTGAGTACAGCAGGCTTTCACACAACTATATAAGTGATTTTCTGATTTTCTATATAAGCCATTAAATGGACTTATCAGACAGATGTTGTATTTCAACCATCGCTGAAGTATGTGCCTTGCAAGCAAGAAGTCATCAGAGGGGCCATTTAATTTAAAAATGGCTTTAAAGCTCCTCTGGGCTGCAAAGTCCAAAAATCCTGTAACATGCTAGATTATTGCAATTTTACTGGATTCTAGTATATACTGTGACAAAGTAAGAGGTTTGGTCTGGGAAAACAGGTATTTTCCTCCCAGCATGTGCTGCTGGGCTGATTTTATAACCAGGTGAGGTCAAATACCGGACCAGATTTTAAGTGCCGGTCTGGGTTTTGGCAGCACCTAGCTGTTCTTAAATAGGCAGCTGGGCTCAGAAGCCAGGTCTCTGTGTTGGGATCTGGGAGCCTTGTGTCTGGATGAAGGCTTGCTGCCTGTTTGCTGTGAAAACAGGTTGGTGCTGCTATCAGCAAGGTCTCTTTGAGGCAGAATTGCTGCATGGTGTGAATTACCACCAACACCGCAAGGTGACTTTTTGTTTGAATATGACTTTCTTTTGTCACTTGCCTAAAGTGTGAATAAAACACTGAACTGTTTGATCCAAAGAACTTGTTGTTGCCTCTATACTGTGTCCGCTAATCCCGCTCCTGTCAGAGCGAGTCCCCACAATACCTATTAAGATTGTGGGGGTATAAATACAAAAGAAATAGTAGTGTCCAGAGCTGTAGTTCTAATATCTCCAGTAAGTCACTATTCTCGCAGGTTAGCACAGCTCTGAAATATTTCATTTTGGTAAGAATGGCAGGAAAGAAGTCATTAAAGTAGTTTTCAATATGTATGATGGATTCTTTATTACATGGGTTTATGTTTGGTAATTCTCAGTGTACTGTACAACATGTGAACTGAGAGTGAACTGCTATGAATGCTGATAGGCTCCTATAATCATTACTGCTTTTGGGTGGATGATAGACATTTATCAAACCTTCATAATACTTGGACACAGACATGTACGTGTATAATGGCACAGCAAATAGACAATATACTGCTGAGCACTGTTGAATATATGGATAACATCCTCACATTTTGGACAGCCAATTACTTATAATAGGAAATACGGATGACATCTACAGGAAGGTCCGCAGAGGCTTCTAATTGCCTTTACATCTTAGTGTGATACCTTTAGTACATTTTGTTTTTTGGTGTCTTTGACATAATTACTGTTGAGTTTTGTCAAAATTGTGCCCATTCATATCCCTTGACATGAAAGTCTTTCAACATATAACATAAAGCATTTTTACACAAGGTGCTAATCTTTGGTATTATTTTACATCGTTTGGTATTTTACAAATTTTATTGTACACAAAATGAAAGTTGATATTGTAGTGATCACAAGGGGTGTAGCTATTGGGATTGCGGAGGTGGCCATCACATGCTGAACCTGGAGTCTGAGGTGTTCCTAGAGATCCTCTGCCACATAAGTTTTTACCAGCAGGGGCGTAACTATCATAGTGGCAGACCATGCAACTGCTATGGGGCCCAGGGCAAGAGGGGGCCCAGTTGGGATCATTCCCTCTTCTACCTGGGGTGAAAACTTGGTCAGGACTCTACCCTCTAAAGGAACAACTTTTAGCAAATGAAGCAGTGGAAAAAATGGCCCAAGGGTCATTGATAGGGGCTTAGGCAGAAACCCTTCTGTCCTGTGTGGGGGGGCCTGGTTTGGTCCTCGCTATGGGGCCCTTACCTCAAAATGTATGCCACTGGACACCAGTATTATAAATGCATGATGATAGATAGGGGCCCCTTTAGATATCATGCATTAGGGATTTTTGTTTTCATTCCCTATACCTGTTATATGATTTATTTATTTTATTAACCTTATTACCTTTAGGACCAAGACAGTTTTATGTGTTACTTCATCTTATCATTATAAAATTCCTAACATATTTATATTTGCATTAGCCCAGCTACATGAGGCCATGTCTCTGTAGGACAAGTTGTACTAAATACACTTGCATTTTGTTCTATCTTCATAAGGAGGTGAAAAAAACTAAAAATTCCACAGCACTTCCAAAAAGTTTATAAAAAAGAGTGTTCTTCAATCACCAGACAGTGACGTTTCAGTCCTCTTACTGGGACTTTTCTCAAGCAGTGGCAAGAAACAATGGTACACAGTGCATATTGAATTCTCAATTAACGTAATTAATTCAAATCCGTGAACTACATGATTACAAGATATCATTTCATGACATTTCATAAATCTACATACTATCTGTGTAATCAATAATCCTTTTTAGTGTCAAAAGTAATCAATGAATACTATATCCCCCAAAATTCCATAAATCCTAGTATATATAGACATAGTATGTAGTAATGGGCACAAATATTCGAATATTAATCACGAATATCGGCACTTCGAGAATTCGCGAATATTTAGAATATAGTGATATATATTCGTAATTTCGAATATTCTAGATTTTTTTTATCAGTAACCTACCTTCTTGCTTGTGGGCCAATGAAAAGGCTGTAATGTCTTTGTCTGAGCATAGCAACATCCCTAGTAACCAATGGGAAAGTTGCCTACCCCTTACTATATAAGAACCTCCCCAGCAGCCATTTTCTGCAGTTTTTTAAAGTTCTGAGAGAGACAACAGTGTCATTGCTGTGCTCTTTGATTTCCATACTACATTATATAGATAGTTAGATAGTATATATATATATATATATATATATATATATAATACAGATATTCAGTGTAGGTTATATCCTGATATAGTGTCACGGATGATGTTGCAGATAGCTGGAACTTATGAATAAACATACGACTCGCTTGATCCCAAACTAAGCAGCATATAGGTGAGCCCTATAAAACCCTAAGAGCTCTCTCTGACTGCTATGCCCATGCAAGGGTCTTAATAGTAGACGATTGCATGCCCACGTACCTAAGACTGTGTGACACCTGAAGACCCTATAATAGTGAGGGGACACGACCACCGGCTCCCTGCACTTAATACGGACGGATTCAGGGTCACCTAGAATCAAGCCAGCAAGGAAATACAAAAAAAAGAAAAAGACTTATCTTAGCAAACAGCAGCAGCAGCCTCCAGCAGTGAACACCTCATCCAGGAAGTAGTATAAACCGCAAAATGAGGCAGTATTGGAGGGAATATAAATGGAGACAAATAGTCTAAATAGGTGACACCTGGGAGAAGGAAAGGAGATGACAAAGTGAAACCAAAACAAAGAACGTCATGCAAGAGGGAGAGAAGAACGTCTGCCAGTCCTTCTCACAGAACTGGCGGTGACAGTACCCCTCCCTCTACGGGTGGACTCCGGACACTCAAAGCCCACCTTCTCAGGATGAGACCTATGGAAAGCCCTGATGAGACGAGTGGCCTTAATGTCCGCCACTGGGACCCACATCCTCTCCTCAGGACCATAACCCTCCCAATGAACGAGGTACTGGAGAGAACCGCGGATAATGCGAGAATCCACAATCCTAGAGACCTGAAATTCAAGATTGCCATCAACAAAAATCGGAGGAGGAGGCAAAGAGGAGGGTACAGTGGGTTGGACATAATGTTTTAATAGAGACCTGTGAAAAACATTATGGATCTTCCACACCAGATCACCCACATTCAGGTCTGGACCAGGCACACGCTTATATCTCTCACTCATCCTCTTCAGATTACCCTGAATCTTTTGCCAAATAAATGACAAAGACGAGGAAAATCTCTCGTCATCAGGTAAACCAGAAGACCCCTCTCCAGAGAATGTCCCAAACTGCGGATGAAACCCATATGCACCAAATCCTCCTGATTCTCCGCCACAAAACAGCGCAGATATGTCTCCAGATTCTGATTGACGCATTCGGTCTGACCATTCGACTGCGGATGAAAAGCAGAAGAGAACAACAACCGAATCCCCAAGCGAGAACAGAAGGCCTTCCAGAATCTGGAAACAAATTGCGTGCCCCTATCAGAAACGATGTCTGAAGGAATGCCATGCAATTTAACAATGTGATCAACAAACACTTGCGCCAACGTTAACCTAAGAAAGGGAATGAAATGCGCCATTTTGCTAAAACGGTCTTCCCCGAGGAACGAGGCAGGTCCGTAATGAAGTCCATGGACAGATGCGTCCAAGGACAGGAAGGAATGGGTAACGGGAGGAGAGAACCCGATTGCCGTGAATGAGGGACCTTGGCACGAGCGCAGGTCTCGCAAGCTGCCACAAAACCCTCAACCGTCTTACGGTTGAGTCGGCCACCAGAATCTCCAGGCAATGAGATCCACTGTGGCTCTACCCCCCGGGTGCCCAGCAAGGACAGTATCGTGGTGCTCCTTAAAAACCTTGTGTCGCAAAGCGAGAGGCACAAACAACCTCCCAGGAGGACAAAGATCAGGAGCCTCTGCCTGGGCTACCTGAACCTCTGCCTTCAAATCAGGATAAAGAGCAGAGACGACCACCCCTTCAGCCAAAATGGGACCTGGGTCTTCAAAGTTCCCCCTTCCCGGAAAACAACGTGACAGGGCATCCGCCTTCACATTTTTAACCCCAGGGCGGAACATGACAACAAAATTAAACCTAGAAAAGAAAAAAGACCATCTGGCCTGTCTTGGGTTCAGACGCTTGGCCGCTTCCAAGTAGGCCAGATTCTTATGGTCGGTAAACACTGTAATAGGGTGTCTGGCTCCCTCTAACCAAAGGCACCATTCCTCAAAAGCGAATTTGATGGCCAACAACTCCCTATTTCCCACATCGTAATTTCTCTCTGCAGAGGAGAGTTTCCTTGAGAAAAAGGCACACGGTCGCCATTTGGCAGGAGAGGGACCCTGAGATAAGACTGCACCCAAACCCACCTCAGAAGCATCCACCTCAACAATAAAAAGTAGAGAGACATCAGGTTGTACCAAAATGGGAGCGGAAGCAAAACTCTCTTTGATACTAGAAAAGGCTTTAAGCGCATCTACTGACCACGAGGAAAAATCTACCCCCTTTTTAGTCATATCAGTGAGTGGCTTAGGCCTCTTTCACACGGGCGTTGCGGGAAAATGTGCGGGTGCGTTACGGGAACACCCGCGATTTTTCCGCGCGAGTGCAAAACATTGTAATGCGTTTTGCACTCGCGTGAGAAAAATCACGCGTGTTTGGTACCCAAACCCGAACTTCTTCACAGAAGTTCGGGCTTGGGATCGGTGTTCTGTAAATAGTATTATTTTCCCTTATAACATGGTTATAAGAAAAAATAATAGCATTCTGAATACAGAATGCATAGTACAACATCGCTGGAGGGGTTAAAAAAATAAATACATTTTTTTAACTCACCTTAGTCCACTTGTTCGCAGCCCGGCATCTCCTTCTGGCTTCATCTGATCTCTGTGCAGCAACAGGACCTGTGGTGACGTCATTCCGGTCATCACATGGTATGTCACATGATCTTTTACCATGGTGATTCACCATGGTAAAAGATCATGTGACGTACCATGTGATGACCGGAGTGCCGTCATCAAAGGTCCTTGAACTATAATTAATGCTCACCACAGGTCCTATTCAGTAAAGGGGACAGAAGGAGATGCCGGCATCGCGAACAAGTGGATTAAGGTGAGTTAAATGTTTTTTGTTTTTTTTTAACCCCTCCAGTGCTGTTTTACTTTGCATTCTGTATTCAGAATGCTATTATTTTCCCTTATAACCATGTTATAAGGGAAAATAATAATGATCGGGTCTCCATCCCGATCGTCTCCTAGCAACCATGCGTGAAAATCGCACCACATCCGCACTTGCTTGCGGATGCTTGCGATTTTCACGCAACCCCATTCATTTCTATGGGGCTTGCGTTACGTGAAAAACGCACAAAGAGGAGCATGCTGCGATTTTCACGCAACGCACAAGTGATGCGTGAAAATCACCGCTCATGTGAACAGCCCCATAGAAATGAATGGGTCAGGATTCAGTGCGGATGCAATGCGTTCACCTCCCGCAACACATCCGCGCGGAAAACTCGCTCGTGTGAAAGGGGCCTTAACAACAGAGGAATAATTCAAAATTAACTTTCTGTAATAATTGACAAAACCCAAAAACCGCATCAGCGCCTTCTGATTTTCAGGAAGCTCCCAATCAAGCACAGCGCGGACCTTCTCAGGGTCCATGCGAAAACCAGAAGCGGAGAGAAGAAAACCAAGAAATTGAATCTCCGGAACCGCAAACACACATTTTTCCAGTTTAGCGTATAATTTATTGTCCCGCAGAATCAGCAAGACCTGACGTAGGTGGTCCCGATGACTCTTGAAATCAGGAGAAAAAAATCTAAATGTCATCTAGATACACCAGTACAAATTTCACCATTAAATGATAAAAAATGCTGTTCACAAAATGTTGGAAGACGGCCGGAGCATTCATCAAACCAAAGGGCATAACCAAATTCTCGAAATGACCCTCAGGGGTATTGAAGGCCGTCTTCCATTCGTCCCCTTCCCTGACCCTGACTAGGTTGTATGCCCCTCTTAAATCCAACTTAGAAAAAACTTTAGCCCCAACAATCTGGTTAAACAGGTCCGGGATCAGAGGAAGCGGATATGGGTCACGAATTGTGATGCGGTTCAGCTCCCTGAAATCCAGACAAGGTCTTAAAGAACCATCTTTTTTCTTAACAAAAAAAAAACAGCGGCAACAGGTGACTTCGAGGGTCGGATGTGTCCCGTTCTCAGGCTCTCAGAGATATAAGTACGCATAGCGACTCTTTTAGGTTGGGAGAGATTGTATAAACGTGATTTTGGCAGCCTGGGATGAGATTAATAGGGCAAACGTACTCCCGGTGAGGGGGCAACTCCTGGACACCACTCTCGGAAAACACATCCGAAAATTCAGAGAGAAAAGATGTTACAGTCTTGGTAGAAACCTCTGAAAGAGACGCTGTGAGACAATTCTCTCTGCAAAACTCACTCCAACCATTTATTTGTCTTGCTTGCCAATCAATGGTGGGGTTACAGTCATGTGAAAAAATTAGGACACCCTTTGAAAGCATGTGGTTTTTTGTAACATTTTTAATAAATGGTTATTTCATCTCCGTTTCAACAATACAGAGAGATTAAAGTAATCCGACTAAACAAAGAAAACTGAAGAAAAGTCTTTTCAAGATCTTCTGTAAATGTCATTCTACAAAAATGCCTATTCTAACTGAGGAAAAAGATAGGACACCCTTGCCCCTAATAGCGAGTGTTACCTCCTTTGGCTGAAATAACTGCAGTGAGACGGTTCTTGTAGCCATCTACCAGTCTTCGACATCGGTCTGAGGAAATTTTACCCCACTCCTCAATGCAGAACTTTTTCAGCTGTGAGATGTTTGAGGGGTTTCTTGCACGTACAGCCCTTTTCAAGTCACCCCACAGCATCTCAATGGGATTCAAATCTGGACTTTGACTTGGCCATTCCAGGACTCTCCATTTCTTCTTTTTCAGCCAATCTTTGGTTGATTTACTAGTATGTTTTGGGTCATTGTCATGTTGCATGGTCCAGTTCCGCTTCAGCTTTAATTTTCTAACTGATGGTCTCACATGTTCTTCAAGCACCTTCTGATACACAGTAGAATTCATCGTGGATTCTATGATGGTGAGCTGACCAGGTCCTGCTGCAGCAAAGCAGCCCCAAACCATGACACTTCCACCTCCATGCTTCACAGTTGGTATGAGGTTCTTTTCTTGGAATGCTGTGTTTGGTTTACGCCAAACATGTCCTCTGCTGTTGTGTCCAAATAATTCAATTTTGGACTCATCTGTCCAAAGAACATTATTCCAGAAGTCCTGGTCTTTGTCAACTTTATCTCTGGCAAATGTCAGTCTGGCCTCGATGTTTCTCTTGGAAAGCAAAGGTTTCCTCCTTGCACACCTCCCATGCAAGTTAAACTTGTACAGTCTCTTTCTGATTGTAGAGGCATGTACTTCTACATCAACAGTAGCCAGAGCCTGCTGTAGTTCTCGAGATGACACTTTAGGGTTTTTGGAGACCTCTTTTAGCATCTTGCGGTCTGCTCTTGGGGTGAACTTGCTGGGGCGACCAGTCCTGGGCATGTTGGCAGTTGTTTTGAAAGCCCTCCACTTGTAGATTATCTTCCGGACAGTGGAATGGCTGATTTCAAAATCTTTTGAGATCTTTTTAAATCCCTTCCCAGACTCATAGGCTGCTACAATCTTTTTTCTGAAGTCCTCTGACAGCTCTTTTGCTCTCACCATGGTGCTCACTCTCACTTCAACAGTCAGGAGCACACCAAACTAAATGTCTGAGGTTTAAATAGGGCAAGCCTCATTCAACATGCAGAGTAACGATCTACTAATTATGTGCACCTGGTGTGAGATCTGAGCCAATTTAAGAGGGAATACATGTGAGGGTGTCCTATCTTTTTCCTCAGTTAGAATAGGCATTTTTGTAGAATGACATTTACAGAAGATCTTGAAAAGACTTTTCTTCAGTTTTCTTTGTTTAGTTGGATTACTTTAATCTCTCTGTATTGTTGAAACGGAGATGAAATAACCATTTATTAAAAATGTTACAAAAAACCACATGCTTTCAAAGGGTGTCCTAATTTTTTCACATGACTGTATGTTTAGTGAGCCAGGGTAGCCCCAACACTAGAGGATTAGGTAATCCACTTAGGACGAAACACGACATATCCTCAACATGAGCGTCAACCACAGTCAAACGGATATTGTGAACTATGCCCTTTAACGATCTTTGAGAAAGTGGAGCGGAATCGATAGCAAAAACAGGTATATCCTTTTCCAAAGTGCATACCTGGAAACCATGCGTTATTGAAAATTGATTATCAATGAGATTGACAGCTGCTCCACTATCTACAAAAATCTCACAAACAATGTTCTTGCTTTCTAGCGCCACCCTGGCAGGTAGGAGAAAACGGGAACTACAAGCAAACAGCAAACCTTTAATTTCCGCATCAACCTTGCCAATAGTAGCAAATGGAAAGTTTTTAGAAGGTTTTTTTCTTTTTGTTTTTCTTTCATTACCCTCAGAAAAATCCATGAATCTCCTAGAGGGGCAAACATTAGCCAAATGATTTATACCCCCACAACAGAAACAAACCCTCCTCTGAGAGCTGAATCCTCTACTATCAGAGGCAAGCAAACCCAGCTGCATGGCCTCCTGCTCAGAGGGGATTGAGAGAGACTGAGACCCCTGCACACTGAATGAGACAGCCCCACTGTCCTTGGGCTGAATATGACAGGAAGGAGTAGTCTCCTCTCTCTCTCTAAGACACCTGTAGATGCGAACAGCTAGAGACATGGCAGACTCTAACGAGGCTGGTCTCTCATGAAAAGCAAATGCATCTTTCAATCTTTCCGAAAGACCATGGCAAAATTGACTTCGGAGTGCAGCATCATTGAAACCAGTATCAGCTGCCCATCTCAGAAATTCAGAACAATATATCTATGCGGACTGTTTACCCTGGCATAAAAGACACAGTTTAGATTCAGCCAGAGTAATACGATCCGGGTCATCATATATCTGCCCCAGGGCTACAAAAAATTCATCAACCGATTGGAGGGGCCGTGCCCCCACCGGCAGCGAAAAGGCCCAAGACTGAGTGCTATCCCTTAGCAGCGAGATGATGATCCCCACCCTCTGCTCCTCATCACCAGAGGAATGGGGAAGTAGGCGAAAATGGAGTTTGCAAGCCTCTCTAAAGCGAACAACATTCTCACTACCCCCGGAGAACGTATCCGGAAGCAAGATCTTTGGCTCGGAACAAACTCCATGAATGCCAGCAGAACCAGTCACCTGAAACTGAGACACAGTTTTACGGAGATCTGCTACCTCCAGCGAAAGACCTTGCATGCGGTCAATCAAGGCTGAAACCGGATCCATGCTTAAGACGGTTATGGCGGTTTATAATGTCACGGATGATGTTGTAGATAGCTGGAACTTATAAATAAACATCCTACTGGCTTGATCCAAATTAAGGAGCATATAGGTGAGCCCTATAAAACCCTAAGAGCTCTCCCTTACTGCTATGCCCATGCAAGGGTCTGAATAGTAGACGATTGCATGCCCACGTACTTAAGACTGTGTGACACCCGAAGACCCTATAATAGTGAGGGGACACGACCACCGGCTCCCTGCACTTAATACGGATGGAGTCAGGGTCACCTAGAATCAAGCCAGAAAGGAAACACAAATAAAGAAAAAGACTTATCTTAGTAAACAGCAGCAGCAGCCTCCAGCAGTGAACACCTCATCCAGAAAGTAGTATAAACCGCAAAGTGAGGCAGTATGGGAGGGAATATAAAGGGAGACTGCAGTGTGTTAGGTAGTGTGATAGGTTCTGCTGTCCATACATATATGCAGACCTGCTAAAATGGGAAGTTTCACGTATTGCGCCAAAACATTTGCATCATTAGTGCCGATTAGCGCAATCGCAAATATATTGGAGCACTCTAACTGCATATACAGCAATTTTTAATGTTCTGCCATGCCAACTATTTTTTCCAGAAACTTCTAGCAGCTTGGAAAATGTAGCAAAAGTGACCAACGCCTGTATTTCGCGCGCATTACGCGAATATCACATTGCCGATTTTTCGCAATCAAGAAATAATTTCGAATTTGCGAACATATGACGAATATTCGCCCAAATATTCGTGAAATATCGCGAATTAGAATATAGCCCCTGCCGCTCATCACTAATAGTATGTAGATTTATGTAATGTCATGAAATGATATCTTGTATAATCATGTTGTTCACAGATTTGAATTAATTATGTTAATTGAGAATTCACCTTGATGGGTGTACTTATATGCACTGTGCACCATTGTTACTTGCCACTGCTTGAGAACAGTCCCAGTAAGAGGACTGAAATGTCGCCGTCTGGTGATTAAAGAATACTCTTCTTGATTTACTTTTTGGGAGTGCTGTAGAAATTTTTGTTTTATTCTTTGGATGTTGATTGCTTCCTCAGCCGCAGGCACCCCGTTACATTTATTCTGCAATGCTGCTGACAACATTTCGACTTTATTCATAAGGAGGTGGCCATTTTGTGTCAGGTCTGGCAATTGCCATGACAGTGGAGGTTTGATTGTAGTCCTAAAGAGGTTAACTGCAGGGATCTGAGTTTTTTTCGAAATTGTGAGTTGCATCATGAAAGTCTTTGCACCATTTTGATTGTATAGGCATAATAAGCATGCAATCACTTTTTCGTTTTATGGATGCACTTCTAATTTAGTGTAAACAAAAGTGTTAAAATCTTATTTTCAGAAGAATGCAGAAGCTGTATCTGATCATTATTGTGGCTCTGGTGGGTGCAGAGGTTGTAATCGCCTCCAAGCCATGGCTACTTGTGCCACACGAGAGAACAGGTTCACTATAAATTGACTGTGCAGAGGTTCTGTAACGGTAATTATACAACAGAATATACAATATGAAATACTTGCTTATAATGCAAATAAAAGCCCAGGATCTTTAAAATACACCTCTAATGTGAAGGATACGGAATGCATTTGTTTAACCTTTAATGTGGAATCAAAAAATGGCCAATTTTTTATGTTAAACATTTTAAAGAATATTTGTTTATTTTTATTTTTTTAAACAAGATTCCTAACTAAAATGTTTTACTTTCTGGCCCTTTAGTAAACACCTATCAATATGACCACACAAATATCCAATAACAATTAAAATTATCAAACTTGAATATATAAGACATAAAAGAGTACATCAAAGAACAGGTGGCTAATCAATCAGAAAAAAGAGAGACCCCAATATAAATATACTGTATTATGCATACAACGATATAGACATAAAAAGTCAGATAAAGAAGGTAACTAGGAGGGATGACGATTATGTAAACTAGTAAAGGCAGATTGCACAAGGTTAAGGGACAGTGACACTGCAGCAAAATAAGGAGAATATTCACAAATGGAGAAACATAATGCAATGAGTAGCAACAATACAAAATATAGCTATACAGACCAAAAATCTGGGACCTCACATAGGGATGTGAGGTCTCTTCTGGTCCTCAGCTGTGTAATGTGGAATGACACACTGATTCTTCAACTGACACAGCATCTTATCTTAGGAAAGGAAGTCAGTTTCTCTATTCATTCCTGAGACGCACATGGAGGCTTTCATAGGAATGAAGAGAGAAACTGATTTCCTGTCCTGCCCTCAAAGCAGATGCTGTGTAATTTGGAGAATCAGAGTGTTGATCTATTTCACTATCTATCAATATTTTGGTCCTAAAATTCTGCAGTTTTCACACTTCCTCCTAAGCTCAATAATAAGGGTCCATTCACACGTCCGTGTGTGTTTTGCGGATCCACGGATCAGTGAATCCGCAAAACACGGCCATCGGCGATGTGCGTTCCGCATTTTGCGGACCGCACATCGCCGGAATTCTCTTAGAAAATGCCTTTTCTTGTCCGCAATTGCGGACAAGAATAGGACATGTTCTATTTTGCGCAATTCCAGATCCGGGCAGCACATCGTGCTGCCCCATAGAAATGAATGGGTCTGCAATTCCATTACGCAAAATGCGGAACGAAATTGCGGACGTGTGAATGGACCCTTAAGATTACTTCTTGGTCTGCACAGATCACTTTCAGCAGTCACCTCATTATCATCACAAGCAGGATTTCAATGATGGATTGGTTATCATTAAAGATGAGCGAATCAAATCCCACAAAGTGGAATTAGATCCGAATTTCAGGATAAATTTGATTCGCCTCGAAGGCGAATTTCCTTGTTCTTTGTGTTAGCGAATCGATTTAACCTGAAATAGTGCAAAAAACAAAAAAAAAATCATACTTACCTTCTCCATTTGCTCGCAACGGGCCGCCATCTTGATTGAAGATCTCGGCCAAAATCCTGTGCGTGGTGACATATGATGCCGACTGTCGTGATGACGTAATCTCATGCCGCGCAAGATTTTGCTCTAGAATTTCAAGCAAGATGGCGGCGGCCAGCCCGTCACGAGCAAATGGAGGTGGTAAGTTTGATTTAATTTTTTTAATGTTAATTTCACACTGTTTTTACACTCATATACAAGCAGAGCCCTTGTAGCACTCAGTGGATGTTCTGCTGGAGTAGGGTTCCCACCCCTTTTACGATAAATTCAAAGACTCCAGCCAAGTCGTATTTGGTGCAACTTGTTTATTTTGCGTACAAAATGGTGGTTGCTGCGGCGAAGTGACGTTTCGGCACCTCCGTGCCTTCATCAGACTGCAGCAAAGATAGAGTAAATATATATAAGTAATTGTGGTATCACTTATCAATACACATGACAGCGGATATATAATACGAGTCTATATATGCATAGTCTGTTTACAAACGCAGAAGTCACATGGAATTTTTTAAACATGAAATAAAATAAAACTTAAATTAAGAATAAAGAATTCTTTTTTAGGAGATAAGCAAAATATTTTATATATATTTACCCATTCTTTGCTGCAGTCTGATGAAGGCACGGAGGTGCCGAAACGTCACTTCGCCGCAGCAACCACCATTTTGCACGCAAAATAAACAAGTTGCACTAAATACGACTTGGCTGGAGTCTTTGAATTTATTATTTTTACACTCAGATGCATCTGAGGGGTACAAAGACGGGGGGCGGCGCTATCGCTGCTCCTTGTCATTGCACCCGCTACTAAATTTTTGGGTAAAATTCGGCAAATTAGCCGACTCGAACTTTTCAGAAATTCGCTCATCTCTAGTTATCATCTATATACAGTATATAGCTAGCACAAGAGTCACCATTCACAATAGGTGATGATCACAATGTATCTACTCCCTCCCTGTACAGTGACCTCTGCACAGGTCACAAAGCATGCTTAGAAAGCTCTCCCATAAATGGTTATGGCTCATCTACTGTCCATTGTGTCTGTGGAACATGTGACTACTGTAAAGCATATCTCTAAATGCTATTAACAGCCACTCACACAAGATGTCTGCTCTCATAATCATATTCAGAAAAAAAAAAAACGTTTCAATATCTGGTTTTATAAGAATAAAAATACTGTTGGTACATTCCCTTTAAAGGGATTGTCTCCTAGAGACAAGCTCTTTTTTCGAATGGAAGTTAATCGCCATACTGAATGGGTTGGACTGTGAGTCTATTGCATTCATTGTGCAGTGATTAATTCGAGATATGGAACTAGTTAACTTTTCATGAGAAGAACTATATAAAGCGTATAAGTATTCAATAAGAAGTACACACACTAAGAATTTCCTTCCATGTGCTATCTGTAGATCTTTTCTGTCAAGAAGACATATTTTGTTGTGCACAATATATAAAGTATTACCTTTTTTTCCCAAATGAAATATTTTTTTTTATAATCGGCTTCACTCCCAGATTGTATAAAAAGCCATTTGTGATTTCACAGTTTCAGTAAGTTTTTGGACAGTTTGATATACAGTATCAGTCACATAAAATAACAACAAAAGACATATTGCCTGTAGAGTGTTCTCCTCTCTGATATAATATTCTTTGAATTAAATCCCACTATTCCTTCACTTTCGGCAGTTGATATAATGAGCAATGCTATCTGCACTCTTGGGCACCTCATCAAAGAAATGGAAGACACAAGACAGCAATTCCTACCTCTTTTTGACTCCTAGGTTTTTGTTTCCAACTCTCACATGGGTCAGATGAGTTTTCTTTAAGGGAGCCAAAAAAACATCAATCATACTTTTTGACTCTCTGATCTCTGGTCTTACAGGCAATTCAATATCTTGTAATAGCAGTACAAAATATATAAAAAAAAAATAAATGCCCCAATTAGCCTCCTTGGGCATACGTCACTTGAAAAAATGATCAAAACAACTCAAAACATTTTAATGTGTTATGATTTATTCTTGTGAAACTAGGAAGATAAATTGTTTCTGTATTTTGATGGTGGGGTAAGGAGTCACATTCAGTATATCAATGAAAGTTTTCTTCAGTTAGGGATTCAATTTTGTTACTAATTTCCTTAAGGCACATGGTCGTAAAAACTGTCTCTGGAACTAAAATGAATCATTCAAGGATGATATACCCGCGCTGCCGCCAATGTCATTATAAATAGCTCTAATTATAATAATGTCGCTGCTGGGTTCTACCCGGGTTATTGCCTATTTCCCGGTATTAGTGTGTAAAAACTAAAAAGGTAGCTCTGAACCCGCGCTGATAAAGATCGTGTAGTCCGCTAAATTTATTTATTGATTAGTCTCTCACAAGATTGAGCTGTAGCTGGTGAGAGTAGAGAGGGGAATGTGAATGAAATTACAATATTTGCCTTAAAAGTGCGCAAGAAGGGCAATATTATATCACATTCAATCAGTACTTGCCTCAATGATAATATGGGGGCGATTCAAACCAAGCATTGTTGTATCTGCTTCCCCCCTACCTCCGCAAGTGACTTCCAGGCTGCCGCGATGTAAATCGTGCGAAAGGTCTTCAGCTTTCTAGAACTCACATGCGCTCGCACACGTGGGAGAAAGCCGCGATGTGAGTTGTAGGAAGCTGAAGACCTATCGCGAGATTTACATCTCAGCAGCCTGGAAGTCACTTGCAGAGGTAGCGGGGAAGCAGATACAACCCGGCTTGGTTTGAATCGCCCCCATATTATCATTGAGGCAAGTACTGATTGAATGTGATATAATATTGCCCTTCTTGTGCACTTTTGAGGCCATTATTGTAATTTCATTCACATTCCCCTCTCTACTCTCACCAGCTACAGCTTAATCTTGTGAGAGACTAATTAATAAATAAATTTAGCGGACTACACGATCTTTATCAGCGCGGGTTCAAAGCTAAATTTTTAGGCTAAATGCAATCAGGATTGCGTGCAGATTTTCCGCATGGATTTGCGTGCGGAAAATGCACACCGTAGGTAATTTACATTGTATTCTATGAGAATTTGAAATTCTTAATGCATACAATGCGGATTTCTTCCGTGCGGATTTAAAAATCCGCAGCATGTCAATATTTTTTTTTTTTCCCTAGCCTGGATTTTCTTCACTCACTTAGTAAAATCCGCATTTGGAAAATCCGCACCACATCTGCACGCAAATCCGCATGCAAATCCGTACCAATTGATGCTCCCCTATATATATGCACAACTGCATGTGAGTTTGAGCACCTCCTGCTAATGCCAACCTTTCTTCTTAGTTTGTATATATAGATTCCTGGAAGTGTATAAACTCCAATTTAAATGTGCCTGTTTTCCATCTACAGGCTACATTTAGGTGCACCTGTGAGGCCTGGGACATATCAGCCAGTCTTGAGTGGGACTCGCAGACTCCTCCCGCCTCCCATTGCAAGCATGGCTACATGCTGGAGGTAACTGGTGAGCCGTTTGTGAGTCGGCCTTATGCTCCTGTAATTTGCCCACTGGCTCCTGGTATTGCCCATACGGCTCAGGTAGGAGAGTGTTAGGTCCCGGGCTACTTGAGAAACCTTGGCGTGGTGCCCGGGCTTAGACATGTTCTACACCGTAGGACATGTTGACTAATCTCTCAATTTTAAAATCAGTTTGAGGGTTTAGTGAGACTGCAGAGTGCACCTGTCTTTGTTATTGTTAACCACCATAGGCCTAGGGAGGACGACACCTGGGTTGGTGCACAGCGCTACACACGCGGAGCAACCCTCCAGGGGTCTTGTCTGTCTTTTTGTGTTTTTTGTTTGTAAGGGGTCTTTTACTCCCTCCCTGGGAGAATAGACACATTAAAAGCTAAGTTTTAAATCGTTACTGCTCCCCTTCTTTGCATATACTTTACCTTCCTGAGCGGTACCTAGGCGAACTGCCCCTGCAGTCAAATATCCTGGGAAGACACCATTTATATTTTTCTGACCTCCTTTTGACCCTCACTGGGTGAGAAGGTTTTTCTGCCCAGTGACGGTTTGGCTATTATTAGCCTGACGTTTTGGAGGGAAAATTCTTCCCGCCGTTCAAGATCTCTGGGCAGAATTTGCTCTGCCCGGTCATTGGCTGTTTGATTGGTCAGTTTATCTGGCCTATTTTATCCCCAGGGTCCGGGTAAGTTTGCCCGAACCCTGGAGACAATAATATGATTGGTTGGTCGGGAGGGGCCTAGGCTATAAGAAGTCATGCTCCACGGGTCAGGGTGCCTGTTATCTACATACTGCCTGTGGAGCTGGATAATTCGTGCGCCACCCGCCCACCCTCAGGTTGTTTGTTTTGTTAAACATATAGATTATATGTAAAAAAAAAAGAAAAGAAGAGGCCATGGTTTTGTTGTAAGGGTGATTTTAATAGTCATCCCGTGATGGGATGGATTCGGATGTACAGTTAATATCTAGTGGAGTCTGAGTTTATGACTAGGCTCATGTTGTAAGTTTAAAGTTAAAGTTGTTATTTCATTTGATAAACAGGCCATGGCCATTTACCTCCACTCTCTGGGTGTGTGTTTTTTATTATTGTTATGTGTTTCTGCTTTAGATAATATTTATGTATTTGGCACATATATGGCATGTATTGCCATGTCACATATTCAAACAGAACAAAGAAAAAACATATATGCTAGTTGAATTTGCAGATTTATCTAATATAGGTAAAGCCTACATGACCCTTTATGTTTGTTCTGAAGAAAATACAGACAGAAATAAATCCTTGAAAACATTTTAGGGTGTTCTGAGATAAAAGAGGATGATCCTCATTCAGAACCCCTTCGTCAAAAAGGGCTTGACTATGTTTTATACAGATAACACACTGATTTCATTACGGACTGCTTAATTTTCCCTGCAAAAAGGAAAAGAGTATGCTTCACGACAATGACATCTAATCAGCTCAAACCTTGAAAAGACTCATTTAATAAAAAAAGGGTTTAATCAAACTGAAAAGTCTTTCAATTAATTGTTATACTTCACCCACCAGAAGGGATAAATACGAGGGGATGCTGAGAAGTTCCTGGCTTAGGCCTCATGCACACGACCGTTGTTGTGGTCCGCATCCGAGTCGCATTATTTGCGGCTCGGGTGCGGACCCATTCACTTCAATGGGGCTGCAAAAGATGCGGACAGCACTCTGTGTGCTGTCCGCATTCATTGCTCCGTTCCGTGGCGCAGCAAAAAAAAAATATAGCATGTGCTATTCTTGTCCATTTTGCGGATAAGAATAGGCATTTCTACAATAGGCCGCCCGTTCCATAAATTGCGGAAGGCACAAGGGCGGCTTCCGTTTTTTGCGGATCCGCGGTTTGCGGACCGAAAAAAACGGAACAGTCGTGTGCATAAGGCCTTAGTCACCTTCCGGTTGGAATTGAAAAATGAATTTGATACTAAATGAAAGCTTGATATCTTGTTATGTAACTGTGCAAATATCAGATGTTTACGATTGTTATCACTATTTTTAATTTCAGGTAGAACCTGAGAGGGCAGAGGCACAAGGAAGTTTCACGTCTGTGGAGCTACGGACTGTTATGGCGTTTTTGCTTCTCCAGGGAAAGTCTTCAAAGGACATTCAAACTGAGATGTCACAAACACTAGGGGAGAAGTGTCCTTCCTACAGTACTGGGCATCCCACAACCTCAAAAGACCCAGGTCTGGCTGCCTCAACTCATACTTCTTTTGTTCACTGTTCAAACATTTCGGCACCCACTTTTCTGAAAGCTTGCGCATGTCTTGGATATTGGTACAGTAGTAATGAAACCAATGCACTCACAGGAGATGTGCAGTATCTGGGCTATCTTTTTGGCGTATATTCGCTCGTCTTCAAGAATCAGGTTATGGACAGCATTGCTTGTTGCTGGGTCTGTTGAGGTTGTGGGGCTCCCACTGCGGGGTTCATAACTGCCCATAGCTCTACAGACGTGAAACTTCCATGTGCCTCTGCCCTCTCAGGTTCTAACTGAAATTAAAAATAGTTATAACAATCGTAAGCATCTAATAGCCAACAGGTGGGCCAGCTTCCAAGCTGGATGGAGTTTATGTGCCAGTGTCTGCCAAAAACGATTACAGGAGTATACAGAGTCACAAGCAACTATTGTAATGTGATAAGGAAACGATAGGAAAAGTATAGGGAAAGAGTAAAAATATATAATCATGTTAATGTTAAGGAATTTGATGAGAAAAACATTTGAGAGAGTGAGGGGTTGGTCACACTGTGCTTTAGCTGCTTGCTGTTTTAGAATTCAGCCTAGCAGCTCTACATTACAAAACTAGCCCCTGCTAGAAAATAAAACAATCTCATCTTTGATTTGAGAGACAACTTTTTTCTGCAAAACCTCAAGTTTGTACAGTTCATTAAAAACATTTTATGCTACACAGGGATCTGGATAGATTAGAGGCTTGGACAGAGAAGTGGCATATGTGGTTTAACACTGAAAAATGTAAGGTTAGGCACATGGGAAGGAATAATACAAGTAACCCGTACATACTAAATGGTAAAATACTGGGTAACACTGACATAGAAAAAGAATTTTAGTGAACAGCAAACTAAGCTGTAGAAACCAGTGTCAGGCAGCTGCTGCCAAGGCCAGTAAGATAATGGGTTGCATCAAAAGGGGCATAGATGCCCTTGATGAGAACATATTCCTACTACTTTACAAATCATTAGTCAGACCACACATGGAGTACTGTGTACAGTTCTGCATAGTGATGAGCGGCAGAGGCAATATTCAAATTCGTGATATTTTGCGAATATTTGGTAGAATATTCATCATATATGATTGGTGCACTAAGTATTGTTGTGAACTTGTGACATCACAGCACTATGTAGCATGTATGTATGGACAGCAGACCCTATCAGCTACACTATATTACGATCTAACCTACTGTACACTGACTATCTCCCACTAACTATCTGTATTAGCTTATATATATATATATATATATATATATATATATATATAAGCTAACTAACTAACTATCTAATGTAATGACACAGAAAAGCAGAGAGCACAGCAATAACACTGCTGTCTCTCTCAGATCTGCAAAATACTGCATACAAGGGCTGCTGGGCAGGTTCCTATATAGTAAGGGGTAGGCAACCTTCCTATTGGTTGCTAGGTTGTTGCTAAGCTCAGACAAAGACATTGCAGCCTTCTCATTGGCCCACAAGCAGAGAGGTTACTGGAAAAAAAAATCTAGAATATTCTAAATTACTAATATATATCACTATATTCTAAATATTTACAAATTCTCGAAGTGCCGATTCTCATCTTAATGATCATACCTTATTTCATTAAGTATGTGCCAATGATCATTTTTGCCAATATAAACTATTATTCAATTTCTACCTTTCTAGGTCAAATATTGTGGATTGTACCCCAGTGTTTGATTTGGTCTCCCCTAGAAACGTCCACCTCCTCTGGAGCGAGTCCCTGGGCCGCGCTTGCGCATAAACTCCTCTTCTTTTTTCTTGCCTGCCGCTCAGTCATCACATGAGCCTGCACGTCGCCCAATGCCGCGTATGCCCAGAGCGTTGCCGCTTCACAAACAGAGCCGCGCATGCTCTGTATGCAGCGGCCGTAGAGGGAGAGAATGGTGGAGGAGGAGGGGAGCTGTCAGCCTTCAGCAGCTCAGCCCCGATCAGTGAATGGTGAGGAGAACGGGGCTGCGCTGCTGTGTGTAACTGTGCCGACCCCCCCTTTCAGGTGGTGGAGGAGGAGTAGGAGGGGAGCTGTCAGCGTTCAGCAGCGCAGCCAGGGTCAGTGAATGGTGAGGAGAACAGGCTGCCCTGCTGTGGATAACTGTGCTGACCCCCCTTCCCTTTCAGTTTCATGGTTGGCCAAGTGGAACCCAATGCTGGCAGCTGTATGAGGGACCGCTGTATGAAAAGGGTTAACAGGGATGGAGCTGCCTCCCCCATCGGGCGCTGCGCTGCTGTGTCAGCCCCTATGGTTACCATGGCAACCGGACGCCTTCACAGGCATCCGGCTTGCCATGGCATAAAGGGTAGTTTCACACTTGCGGCAGGACGGATTCATTCCACCTGCTATTTCGCCGGACCGCCGCTCCGTCCCCATTGACTATAATGGGGACGGGGCGGAGCCCCGGCAGTGTGCGGCGAGAGGCCGCCGGACGAAAAGTACTGCAGGTCCAACTTTTTCGTCTGGCGGCCTCTCACAGCGCACTGCAGTGCTGTGCCGGAGCTCCGCCCCCCTCCCCATTATAGTCAATGGGGACGGAGAGGCGGCACGGCGAAATAGCGGCAGGATGATCTGGCAGGCTGTCCTGCCGCTAGTGTGAAAGTACCCTAAGCCTGATCAGGCTCTTGCTAGGAAGAAAGGAGCCTGATCAGGCTAAGGCCCCTTTCACACGGGCGTTGCGGGAAAATGTGCGGATGCGTTGCGGGAACACCCGCGATTTTTCCGCCCGAGTGCAAAACATTGTAATGCGTTTTGCACTCGCGTGAGAAAAAATCGCGCGTGTTTGGTACACAAACCCGAACTTCTTCACAGAAGTTCGGGCTTGGGATCGGTGTTCTGTAAATAGTATTATTTTCCCTTATAACATGGTTATAAGGGAAAATAATAGCATTCTGAATACAGAATGCTGAGTAAAACAGCGCTGGAGGGGTTAAAAAAATAAAATAAATCATTTAATTCACCTTAGTCCACTTGTTCGCGGCCCGGCATCTCCTTCTGGCTTCATCTGATCTCTGTGCAGCAACAGGACCTGTGGTGACGTCATTCCGGTCATCACATGGTACGTCACATGATCTTTTACCATGGTGATCCATGTGATGACCGGAGTGACGTCATCAAAGGTCCTTGACCTATAATTAATGCTCACCACAGGTCCTATTCAGTAAAGGGGACAGAAGAAGATGCTGGCATCGCGAACAAGTGGATTAAGGTGAGTTAAATGATTACAATTTTTTTTTAACCCCTCCAGCGCTGTTTTACTATGCATTCTGTATTCAGAATGCTATTATTTTCCCTTATAACCATGTTATAAGGGAAAATAATAATAATCGGGTCTCCATCCCGATCGTCTCCTAGCAACCATGCATGAAAATCGCACTTGCTTGCGGATGCTTGCGATTTTCACGCAACCCCATTCATGTCTATGGGGCTTGCGTTACGTGAAAAACGCACAAAGAGGAGCATGCTGCGATTTTCACGCATCGCACAAGTGATACGTGAAAATCACCGCTCATGTGAACAGCCCCATAGAGATGAATGGGTCAGGATTCCGTGCGGATGCTGTGTGTTCACCTCCCGCAACGCATCTGCGCGGAAAACTCGCTCGTGTGAAAGGGGCCTAAGTGTAATGGAAAATACACTGCAGTACACTATACAGTGTACTGCATTGTATTATAGAGGCATTAGACCCACTGGATCTTCAAGAACCAAGTGGGTCTGAGTAAAAAAAAAATATGAAAAAAGTATTAAAATAAAAAAGTGTTTTATAAAAAATAAAATAAAGGTTTTACATGTAAAAAAAAAAATCCCAAGTAATTAAAAAATGTTAAAAATAGAAACAAATAAATAAAATAGACATATTAGGTATCACCGCGTCCGTAAAAATAAAATCCATAAAAATATCCCATGAACTAACCCCTCAGGTGAACACTGTAAAAAAATAAAAATAAAAGCAATGCCAAAAAAGCCATTTTTGTCATCTTACATCACAAAAAGTGCAATGCCAAGTGATCAAAAAGGCGTATGTCCCACAATTTGGTACCAATAAAACAGTCACCTCATCCCGAAAAAATTAGCCCCTACATAAGAAAATCGCAAAAAAAAAAAAATATATATATATATATATATAGCTCTCAGAACATGGAGATATAAAAATTTTATTTTTTTGTTTCAAAAATGCTATTATTGTGTTAAAGTGAAATAAATAAAAAAAGTATACATATTAGGTATCACCGTGTCCGAAAAAACCTGCTCTATAAAAATATCACATGACCTAACCCCTCAGGTGAACACCATAAAAAAAAGTGCCAAAAAAGCCATTTTTTGTCACCTTACATCACAAAAAGTGTAATACCAAGCGATCGGCGTATGCCCCCCAAATTAGTACCAAACAGTTATCCCATATTGGAAAAAATGTATGCAGCGCGGAATTTGGATCCAGCTGCGCATAGAGGGGGTGTGCATTGGAGCGATCGGAGGAGAGTGCAGGGACACGGGGACAATTTTATTTAGTGGCAGAGCTGTATTGAAAGCTGTTCAGCGACAGTGCTTGTGGGGGAGGGGGAAGACAGATGTAGCAGGCTGTATGTGCTTGGGGGAGAGATCAATAGACAGATGTAGCAGAGCTGAATATGCGGCAGTTCAGACAATGTGTTGTTGGAATAGAGAGACATAACTGATTTAGCAGAGCTTAATATGCCACAGATGTGACACAGTGCTGGATGGAATAGAGAAACACACTGATGTAGCAGAGCTGAATAAATCGCAGATCTGACACAGTGCTGGATGGAATAGAGAAACACACTGATGTAGCTGAGCTGTATATGAGGCAGTTCAGACAGTGTTGTTGGAATAGAGAGACACACTGATGTAGCAGAGCTGAATATGCGGCAGTTCAGACAGTGTTGTTGGAATAGAGAAACACAACTGATGTAGCAGAGCTGAATATGCCGCAGATCTGACACAGTGCTGGACGGAATAGAGAAACACACTGATGTAGCAGAGCTGAATATGCCCCAGATCTGACACAGTGCTGGATGGAATAGAGAAACACACTGATGTAGCAGAGCTGTATATGCCGCAGATCTGACACAGTGCTGGTTGGGGAGGAGAAGATAGATGTAGCAGAGCTATATATGAATCTATACTGATAAAAGGTCTATGGTTTATACACAACTGTAGTAGAGCTGTATTGGAAAAAATCTGCATCAGTGCTGGTCGGTGGGGGATGGTCATGTTTTATGGGAGTCAAAAGATCATATGGCTACTGGCTGACATGCTTGTGGGCTAATGTATAGTAGTGAATTATTGTTTTGCTGCACATAATGGATTTGTAAAAGATAAGACAGGTTCTATGTGTAAAACTCTATTAGACTGCAGGACAGTGACCTTTTACTGTGTAAATAAACTGACTAGTGCTCTCTGAGTGACGATTCCCTAGCAGGGGGAGGGGCCTCACACTCTGCAGGCAGCTACACTGATGACTCATACTTTTCACATGAACACAGGACTCAGCTCTCAGTGTGATGTCATAAGGAGGTGTGGCCGGCCTTCACTCTAGCTGCCTAAGCCCGCCCAGCCTTAGCAGCAGGAAACCAGGAAGTGAATTCTGCTGTAACTGCAGCTCTGGCTGATTTAGCAAGATGGGAATACCCCTTTAATATTCTCTATTCGAATATTCGCGCCCAACACTAGTTCTGCGCTCCTGTGAACAAGGCAGACATAGCAGAGCTGTAGAGGGTACAGAGGAGGGCAACTAAAGTAATAACTGGAATGGGGGGACTACAGTACCCTGAAAGATTATCAACATTAGGGTTATTCACTTTCGAAAAAAGACAACTGATCTAATTACTATGTATAAATATATCAGGGGTCAGTACAGAGTTCTCTCCCATCTTCTATTTATCCCCAGAACTGTGACTATAATGAGGGGGGCATCCTCTGGATCTGGAGGAAAGAAGGTTTTTACACAAACATATAAGAGGATTCTTTACGGTAAGAGCAGTGAGACTGTGGAGCTCTCTGCCTGAGGAGGTGGTGATGGTGAGTACAATAAAGGAATTCAAGAGGGGCCTGGATGTATTTCTGGAGCGTAATAATATTACAGGCTATAGCTACTAGAGAGGGGTCGTTGATCCAGGGAGTTATTCTGATTGCCTGATTGGAGTCGGGAAGGAATTTTTTCTCCCTTAAGTGGGGAAAATTGGCTTCTACCTCACAGTTTTTTTTTTTCTCTGGATCAATTTGCAGGATAACAGGCTGAACTGGATGGACAAAAGTCTTTTTTCAGCCTTAAACATGCTACCATTACACCCATCCTCAAAAAGCTTTCACTTGACCCATCTTCTTTGTCTAGTTATCGCCCCATGTCACTTCTTCCGTATGCCTCAAAGCTAATTGAACAACATGTCTATTCTGAACTGTCCTCTCACCTCTCCTCCTGCTCCCTCTCTTTCGCCTACAATCTGGCTTCTGACACCACCACTCGACTGAGACTGCCCTTACCAAAGTCACCAATGACCTACTAACAGCCAAAACCAAAAAACATTACTCTGTCCACCTTCTCCTTGACCTGTCCTCTGCCTTTGACACTGTTGACCACTCCCTTCTTTTACAAATGCTCTCATCTCTTGGCATCACTGACCTGACCCTCTCCTGGATCACATCATACCTCACAGACCAGACGTTTGGCGTCTCCCACTCTCGCACCACCTCCTCGTCTCATTCCCTCTCTGTTGGTGTCCCGCAAGGCTCTGTTCCAGGACCCTTGCTCTTCTCGATCTACACTTTTGACCTGGGACTAGAGTTGAGCGGACACCTGGATGTTCGGGTTCGGCAGGTTCGGCCGACTTTAAAAAAAAAGTTCGGGTTCGAGACCCGAACTTTTGGCCACTAAAATGGCTCTAAAATTGCCCTGGAAAGAGCTAGAGGGCTGCAAAAGGCAGCAAAATGTGCTTAAGAGCATGGCAAATGCTCTGCAAATAAATGTGGATAGGGAAATGAATTAGAAAAACATAAAAGACCTTAAAAAAATAAAAATTAGGATTGATGTAGGATGAAGAGGTTGAGGAGGCGGTGAATGGGTGGTTGTGGCCGTGTAGGTTTAAGTGGCGGTCTAGGTGGAAGCGGCGGCGAAGGAGGAATAGGTATCCAACACAGATGTGTGTTATTTAGCATTTTTACATAGGGGTATCCCCCAAAATATTGGGACAGAAAGAAGATAAGTGCACTTGAGTACAAGGATGGATGGTTGAGGCTGTTAGAACTGTCTATTCTGCATAAGGTATTCTCGTCAAGGGAAAAATACTCAATGGGTAGTTGTAAAGTCAAAATCACTATCACTGAGACCAACTACCTAAAACATAACTTTTATTGAAAATAATTAAATCAAGGTCCCTGCCAGGGAGACCAAAATAGACATGGACAAACACAGAAAAAGAGCTTACTAAGGACCAGGCTGAGGATTGGTGCTGACGGAGAGAGGTGGGGGCAAACCGTATGGGTCCCTGAAGACTGTCCCTAGGTTGTCCCTCAAAATATCCTCAGCCCAGAGATGCACCTGGATGGTAGGAGCACTCTGTCCACGTGCCTCGTCTGCCTGTCCTTATCACACTCTTGCTAAAGGTATATTAACTCATTTACAGTGGCGTAACTACCGGGGAAGCTTCGGGGCCCGGCGTCCCGGCAGCGTGTGTGACAGTTTATTTTCAAGTTAGTTAAATATTGATTCTTGTCTTAATGTTCAGGGCCCCTTCACAGCAGCAGCGTCTGGCCAGGCCCCCTCGCTAATGTGATCAAATCTTACTGTCTCCTAAAGTCTTCTGATGTGTCTGGGATTCGAACCCACAACCTCCAATGTATCAGTGGCAAAGCATTTACCCTCACAACCATAAAGGCTGCATTACAACTGATTGAAGACTTCTACTGTTATAGCTGGCTAAGTGTACATCTATACACATGACAGCTGCCCCAACACACCCAGCACTGCTATATCTCTATATGACAGCTGTCCCAGCACACTCAGCTCTGCTATATCTCTATATATGAGCAGCTGTCATGTGTATAGATGTACACTTAGCCAGCTATAACAGTAGAAGTCTCATATTTTTTCAGTCAGCAGCAAGGCAGCTCTTATGGTCTTGTGGTTAAATGCTTTGCCTCTGATACAGAAGGTCGTGGGTTCGAATCCCAGCAGAAACTTTTGTGAAATACAAGCACTGACTCCATATATGGACATACAGGAAGAGGCTGCATCGCATCGCTGACATGGAGGTAAGTAGAAGTGTTTATTATTTTTTTTAATACCCGACTATTACTGCCATGGGGGGAGCGGGGGGCACTTGATACTGGCACACGGGGGAGGGGGTTGGCACCTGATACTGGCACATGGGGGGGAGGGGGGGTTGGCACCTGATACTGGCACAAGGGGGAGGCACCTGATACTGGCACCTGGGGGGGAGGGGGGGTTGGCACCTGATACTGGCACATGGGGGGGGAGAGGCACCTGATACTGGCACCTGGGGGGGGGGGGTTGGCACCTGATACTGGCACATGGGGGGAGGCACCTGATACTGGCACATGGGGGGAGGCACCTGATACTGGCACATGGGGGGGAGAGGGGTTGGCACCTGATACTGGCACCTGGGGGTGAGGGGGGGTTGGCACCTGATACTGGCACATGGGGGGAGGAGAGAGGCACCTGATACTGGCACATGTGGGGGGTGGAGGGAGAGAGGCACTTGATACTGGCACTTTTTTTGTGGGGGGGGGAGATGGCACTATGATACTGGGACATGTGGGGGGGGAGAGGTACTTGATACTGGCACATGATGGGGGGGGCATCTATGGGGACACTTACTGGCACATTATTGGGGGGCATTATGGGGGACACTAGGCTGGCAGCCTATCAGATGCCGGACACTGAGGGGCATCTACTGGGGCACTATATATGGGGCATTTTATACTGTTACATTATGGGGGGCACTAGCAGGAAGGGGGGAAAGGAGCACTATGGGGGAATTTACTGGGGGCACATCCAGATCCCTGGTCCCCTAGAATACCCAATTTTAATAATGGAATTGGCAGTTTCATTATTAAGGAAAAGAGATGTCTGACTTAACTGTAGTTTCCTATAATGTAAAGGGCTTCAATGCGCCCTCCAAATGATGAGAGATTCTCTCATTCCTCAAAAAAAAGGATTGTTCAAACCTGATGCTGCAGGAAATGCATTTTAAATTTGACCACTACCCGAATCTATCCCACTCAAAATTTCCAGTATGGTTTCACTGTGGTTCAAACTGTTCAGCTTCCAGAGGGGTTAGCGTGGGTATCAGGGGAGATGTGCCCTTCCAGCTCTGCTCCCAAATACAAGATCCAGACGGACGATACATTCTAATTAAGGGCTGTATTTCAAACCAAATATACACGTTCATTAATATCTATGCCCCAAATACTAACCAACAGAACTGGTTTAAAAGTCTCACCCCAATAATAGATTCCTTTAAAGACGGCATTACCATATTGGGCGGAGACTTTAACCTGACCCTAGACCCCCTGAATGATTCAACGTCCCATAAATCTGCCCTCTCTCACAAGGCTTTATTGTCCATTAAAAAACATCTTCATAGTCAAGATCTCATAGATGTCTGGAGATCCCTTAATCCAGAGTCTAAAGATTATAAATTTTTCTCCCATGTCCATGGGTCATACCACAGACTAGATCATATCATGATATCCAGGGAGCACATCCACCTTTGCTCTAAAGCGTGGATTGATTCTATCCACCTATCTGACCACTCCCCTGTTTTGGTTATCATCTCCACACCTCAACTGTCCCCAAAAACCTTTAATTGGAGGCTCAATGAGCAACTTTTATCCTCAAAAGAACAAATTCTAGACATACAGAAATCCATGGAGGAATTTTTCACTTTAAACGCTCTCCCAGAAACTTCCCCGCATGTAATCTGGGACACCCATAAAGCCTACATAAAAGGTCAGTTTATCAGAGCCGGTTCAATAGTCAAAAAGAAAAGGAAAGCACATATGGATTACCTTTTGTTAGAAATCCGCAAAATAGAAACCCTTCACAAGAAATCTCTCCAGGATTCCCAGCTCTCCAGGCTTAGCGAACTGAGAGCGGAATTAAAAAATTACCTTAACACGCAATCAGCCAAGTTCTACTTGCACTCCCAATATAAATTTTTCGCTCTAAAAACATCTAAATTCATGATGAATAGGATTAAAAAGAGAAGAGCCCACAACTATATAAATAAAATCGCCAAGGCCGATGGTGACCAAGCCTTAACAACTAAAGATATAGCCCAACAATTCCACGAATATTATAAAGCCCTATATAATATCCCTCAAACAAATTGCGACATAAATTCCACGTCACCCTCCCATCCAATTAAACAATTCTTAGACCAAATCCCTCTTCCCAAGCTTGATGATTTTCAAAGAGAAAATTTAAGCTCCCCATTTACACCGGAAGAAGTGCTTTTGACTATAAAAAACCTCCCTAAGAACAAAGCCCCTGGCCCAGATGGCCTCCCTGCCCTCTATTATCGCATCTTTGGTAGAACTCTAACCCCCCATCTGCTAAAGATATGTAATTTGTCCTTAAAGAGCTTCCCACTGTCCCCAGATATGACTAAAGCACATATAACTATCATCCCCAAAGAAGGGAAAGACCCCTCCTCCTGTGCAAACTATCGCCCCATATCCCTTCTGAACTTAGATCTAAAACTCTTAGCAAAAATGATGGCCAACCGCCTGTCTCCACTTCTCCCTCTGCTAGTGCATAGAGATCAGACTGGCTTTGTTAGTGGAAGAGAGGGCAAAGATAATTCAGCTAGATTATTAAATGCCCTGTTCTACGCCAAAAAACATTCTACCCCCCTAGTCTTTCTCAGCACTGATGCTGAGAAAGCATTTGACAGGGTCAAATGGGATTTTATGACCCTCACATTGGAAAAATTTGGCCTACCCCTAGAGTTTGTGGATGCAATCCTTTCAATGTATACCAAGGCTTCAGCGGCAGTGATAGTAAACAACTCCCTCTCCCTTCCCTTCCCTATTTAAAATGGAACGAGACAAGGCTGTCCCCCCTCCCCCTTTTTATTTGTTTTAGTCATGGAACCACTTCTCCAAACTATCATCCAAGAAAATAAAATAAAAGGCATCAAGTTAGGGGGACAAGATCATAAGGTTGCCGCATTTGCCGATGACCTTATGATTACCACAACGAATCCTGAAACATCATTACCCATTGTCTATAAGATACTAGAAACCTTTAGCCCACTTTCAAATTTTAAAATTAACCTAAAAAAATCCAACGTTCTAGCCATCGGCATAAAACCATTAGTTAAATTAAAATTGGCTAAAATATCCCCTTTTAACTGGGATACCCCTTTCCTTACTTACATAGGCATCAAAATATCTGATGACATGGACAAGCTATTCTCCCTCAATTATACCCCACTTCTTATATCCATACAAGACCAACTAGCCAATTTACACTCACCCTTTCTATCCTGGTTTGGTCGTAAAAATATGGTAATGTCTCTAGTCCTCCCTAGGCTCAATTATCTACAACAGGTCCTCCCTATCCCCATCCCGAAAAATTACTACATCACCCTATCTAAAGCAATTAGATTCTTCATTTGGGATAAAAAGAAATCAAGGATCTCCCTGTCAGTTCTTCAGAGACATAGATCATGTGGAGGAATTGGCCTCCCAAACCCGCTTATGTACAACAGAGCTATCCTCCTGACGAGAGCCCTGGATTGGTTCAGACAATCTCCCCACAAATCATGGGTGGGTATGGAAACTTCTCAATCAGGATATTCTTTTAGAGGTCTCCTAGTAGACACCCCCAGCTTTCCAATCAAAAACCTAACAGCTAGTCCCTCTGTTAAAGCAACCTTGGAAGCATTGAAATGGTTCCAGGACTCCAATCTGGGCATTCCTACTCCCTCTCCGATTGTACAGATCAGGGATGTACTAGACTTTGCCTCAGGAGAACTGAAACAACACATTCCTACAGCCCTCCGCCTATCAGTTAGGCTGCGTTCACTTCTGCGAGATTTCCGCGCGGGTGCAATGCGGTAGGTGAACGCATTGCACCCGCACTGAATCTGGACCCATTCATTTCAATGGGGCTGTTCAGATGAGCGATAATTTTCACGCATCACTTATGCGTTGCGTGAAAATCGCAGCATGCTCTATATTCTGCGTTTTTCACGCAACGCAGGCCCCATAGAAGTGAATGGGGTTGCGTGAAAATCGCATGCATCCGCAAGCAAGTGCGGATGCGGTGCGATTTTCACGCACGGTTGCTAGGTGACTGTCTTTACACTGTATTATTTTCCCTTATAACCATGTTATAAGGGAAAATAATAACATCTACACAACACCGAACCCAAACCTGAACTTCTGTGAAGAAGTTCGGGTCTGGGTACCACAGTCGGTTTTTTATCACGCGCGTGCAAAACACATTGCACACGCGCGATAAAAACTGAACATCGGAACGCAATCGCAGTCAAAACTGACTGCAATTGCATTCCTACTCGCGCGGGTTTGCCGCAACACACCGGGACGCATCCGGAACTAATCCGGACACGCTCGTGTGAACCCAGCCTTACCCCCATCATTTCTCTATTTACTGAAACAGGGAACTTGCTAGAAGGTGAGGCTCTATTGTTGGCCTTAAATACCCCTTACATTAACCCTCTCATCGTCTCTTTTTTAAGGAACCATATTACTAAACTCATCCCTTACCACTCACTAATCAGACCTCTCACGTGGTTTGAACATATGATCCAGACTCAATCCTCCCCTGTCAAACCCATTTCGCAAATATATAAAAAGCTCAACTCACCGATTATGCCTCCAAAACCAGCTTTCATTAGTCTTTGGGAGAGAGATCTTGAATATAGTTTCTCCCCCAATGAACAATCTTGCATACTCATGGCTCCTCATTCCTCCTCCCGCTGCGTGAGGATTCAAGAAAATGGCTACAAGGTATTAACTAGGTGGTATAAGACTCCCGACATAACATGCAGATATGGAGAGGGAAACACGGATACCTGCTGGCGCTGCAGTCAAGAGAAAGGTACCTTCTACCATATTTGGTGGACATGTCCAACTATCCACAATTGGTGGGAAAAGATATTCACGAAAAGCAATAAGATATGTAATTCAAAAGTCCCGATGTCTCCCCAAGTTGCCCTCCTGGGTAGTCCTAAAGGGGACAAGCCAATCAAGATCCCTTTTCTATTTAATAAATTAATTATGGCTGCACGCCTGCTGGTTCCGCGGTTTTGGCTATCTCCAGATACTCCCCCTGAGGATATATGGGTTAACAAAGTAGATACTATCTACCAATTTGAGGAGATTGCTGCCTAGGAAAATAGATCCCACTCTAGATTTTAAAACAATTGGTTGGATTGGGAAAGATACAGAAACTTCAAATAGTGTTGTTTCCTATCATTCATGTATCAATTTCTCATCAATTCTTATTATGTCCGTAAATGCTTATATGTAATCAAATGAATGTGACATCTACCTACATACTGCATTTGTTCTTGTTCGACCTTGTTCGATTATTGTGCTTTATCTCGCATAATGTTATGTGTCAATTTTTATTCAGTAATAAAAATTTATAAAAAAAATGAATAAAAAAAATGTGGGCAACTCTGCTGTCGTTGCGCAGGCACTGCAGCATGTAGTCGCTCATGTGTGCCAGGCTGCCCAGATGTAAGGACAAGCTGTCCTCTGTTGGAGGCGTATCGTCTGTGTCCTCCGTATCCCCCAGCAACGCACCAGTGGTGGGCCCGAGCTGCATTGAGTGCCACCCCGCTGTGAACATGCTTCATCCCCATCCTCCTCATCCTCCTCCTCCTCGTCCTCCAGTAGTGGGCCCTGGCTGGCCAAATTTGTACCTGGCCTCTGCTGTTGCAAAAAACCTCTCTCTGAGCCACTTCTAAAAGACTGGCCTGAAAATGTTAGAGATGACCCCTCTTCCTCCTCCTCGTCCTTGGCCACATCCTCTTCCATCATCGCCCTAAGTGTTTTCTCAAGGAGACATAGAAGTGGTATTGTAATGCTAATAACGGCGTCATCGCCACTGGCCATGTTGGTAGAGTACTCGAAACAGCGCAACAGGGCACACAGGTCTCGCATGGAGGCCCAGTCATTGGTGGTGAAGTGGTGCTGTTCCGCAGGGTGATTCTCCAGCATGTTCAAGGTGGAGTTCCACCTGGTGGGCAAGTCTCATATGAAGGCCGAAGTTACGCTGTAGAGCAGACAGCCGAGCGGCGGCAGAATGAGAACGCCGGTAGCGCGCACAGACGGCCCGCACTTTATGCAGCAGCTCTGACATGTCGGGGTAGTTGTGAATTAATTTCTGCACCACCAAATTCAGCACATGCACCAGGCAAGGGATGTGCGTCAAACCGGCTAGTCTCAGAGCTGCAACGAGATTTTGCCCATTATCGCATACTACCAGGCCGGGCTTGAGGCTCACTGGCAGCAACCACTCGTCGGTCTGTTCTATACCCCGCCACAACTCCTGCGCGGTGTGGGGCCTGTCCCCCAAACACATCAGTTTCAGAACGGCCTGCTGACGTTTACCCCTGGCTGTGCTGAAGTTGGTGGTGAAGGTCTGTCGCTGACCGGATGAGGAGGTGGTAGAAGAGGAGGAGGAAGCCGAGTAGGAAGAGGAGGCAACAGGAGGCAAAGGATGATGCCCTGCGATCCTTGGCGGCGGAAGGACGTGCGCCAAACAGCTCTCCCCCTGGGGCCCAGCCGCCACTACATTTACCCAGTGTGCAGTTAGGGAGATATAGCATCCCTGGCCTTGCTTACTGGTTCACGTATCTGTGGTTAAGTGGACCTTGCCACAGATGGCGTTGCGCAGTGCACACTTGATTTTATCCGATACTTGGTTGTGCAGGGAGGGCACGGCTCTCCTGGAGAAGTAGTGGCGGCTAGGAACGACGTACTGTGGGACAGCAAGCGACATGAGCTGTTTGAAGCTGTCCATCTCCACCAGTCTGAATGACAGCATTTCAAAGGCCAGTAGTTTAGAAATGCTGGCATTCGTGGCCAGGGATCGAGGGTGGCTAGGTGGGAATTTACGTTTTCTCTCAAAGGTTTGTGAGATGGAGAGCTGAACACTTCCGTGTGACATGGTGGAGATGCTTGGTGACGGAGGTGGTGATGTTTCTGGCACATCCTCTGTTTGCTGGGCGGCAGGTGCCAACGTTCCTCCAGAGGTGGAGGAAGAGGCCGAGGCAGCAGCAGAAGAGGGAGCCCTTTCTTGGTTTTGAAGGTGCTTACTCCACTGCAGCCCGTGTCTCGCATGTAGATGCCTGGTCATGCAGGTTGTGCTAAGGTTCAGAACGTTAATGCCTCGCTTCAGGCTCTGATGGCACAGCGTGCAAACCACTCGGGTCTTGTCGTCAGCACATTGTGTGAAGAAGTGCCATGCCAGGGAACTCCTTGAAGCTGCCTTTGGTGTGCTCGGTCCATTGTGACGGTGGCCAGTAGCAGGCTCCCTCTTTTGCTATGCTGTTGGCTCGGTCTCACCACTGCCTCTTCCTCCGAACTCTGAAAGTCAGTGGCACGACCTTCATTCCATGTGGGGTCTAGGACCTCATCGTCTCCTGCATCGTCTTCCACCCAGTCTTCCTCCCTGACCTCCTTTTCGGTCTGCACACTGCAGAAAGACGCAGCAGTTGGCACCTGTGTTTCGTCATCATCAGAGAAGTGCTGAGGTGGTATTCCCATGTCCTCATCAGGAAACATAAGTGGTTGTGCGTCAGTGCATTCTATGTCTTCCACCCCTGGGAAAGGGCTAGGTGGATGCCCTTGGGAAACCCTGCCAGCAGAGTCTTTAAACAGCATAAGAGACTGCTGCATGACTTGAGACTCAGACAGGTTCCCCGATATGCACAGGGGTGATGTGACAGACTGATGGGCATGGGTTTCAGGCGCCACCTGTGCGCTTTCTGCAGAAGACTGGGTGGGAGATAATGTGAACGTGCTGGATCCACTGTCGGCCACCCAATTGACTAGCGCCTGTACTTGCTCAGGCCTTACCATCCTTATTAGGCCCGACCAAATATCGTTGTAGATTCTGGCAGCTACTGGGACCTGAGGTAGTAGGTTCAGTAGGACGTGTAGCTGTGGCAGAACGGCCACGTCCTCTTCCTGCACCAGAGGCTGCACCAACACCACCACCACGACCATGACCGCGTTCCTTATTAGATGTTTTCCTCATAGTTAGCGTTCACCAAGCAAAGTAAAAAGTGGTTAAGTCTGTTAAAAATAATTAACCGCCAATAAAAACTCTGATGTAGGTTATTGCACTTAATTTTTATTTTTTAAACTCTATATGACAGCGGCATTTGTGGCCTAAATTTCACAGTAACTTATGCAACTCTAATCCCAGATGTGCAGTATATCAGAGGTTTTTTTTTAACTCCAGTAAGCAAAAGCCGTATTTGTGGCCTAAATTTCACAGTAACTAATGCACCTCTAATCCCAGATGTGCAGTATATCAGAGGGTTTTTTAACCCTAGTAACCAAAAGCCGTATTTGTGTCCTAAAATGAACAGTCCCTTATGCACCTATAATCCTAGATGTGCACTATATGAAACAGAGGGGTTTGTTTCACCCAGTATGCCCCAGTATGGCCTAAATGTGACACTCACTTATGCACGTCTAATCCTAGATGATCACTATATAAAACAGATGTATTTTTTTCACCCCAGTAAGCAAAAAGCTGTATTTCTGGCCTAAATGTGACACTGACTTATGCACGTCTAATCCTAGATGTGCACTATATGAAACAGATGGGTTTTTTTTTCACCCCAGTAAGCAAAAAGCTGTATTTCTGGCCTAAATGTGACACTCACTTATGCACGTCTAATCCTAGATGTGCACTATATGAAACAGATGGTTTTTTTTTCACCCCAGTAAGAAAAAAGCTGTATTTCTGGCCTAAATGTGACACTCACTTATGCACGTCTAATCCTAGATGTGCACTATATGAAAAAAAGTTGTTGTTTTTTTAACCCCAGTGTCTCAAAGCAGTATTTCTGGACTTGCAGATATTCTGTGCTGGTGCACTATCGTTGCATAAAATGGCTGATGATTATGTATTGATATTGACTAACTGAAGGAAAAAAAGTTCGTTTTCAGTAGTAGTTATCTCAGGGCAGGCTTAAAACAATTGTGCACTGCACCCACAAAACACATTTGCTGTAGATCGCTGAGTAAAGAAGCAGTTCTTCATAAGATTTCTCCCTGATCTCTCCCTCACAGCAGCTGCAGCCTATCCCTACACTAATCTGAGCAGAGTGACGGGCGGCGCTACGTGACTCCAGCTTAAATAGAGGCTGGGTCACATGCTGGAGTTGGCCAATCACAGCCATGCCAATAGTAGGCATGGCTGTGATGGCCTTTTGGGGCAAGTAGTATGATGCTTGCTGATTGGCTGTTGTGCAGCCTTTCAAAAAGCGCCAAGAAAGCGCCGAACACCGAACCTGAACCCAAACTTTTACGTAAATGTTCGGGTGCCGAAAAACCTAAAGTTCGGTACGAACCCGAACTTTACAGTTCGGGTTCGCTCAACTCTACCTGGGACATCTCATAGAGTCCCATGGCTTTCAGTATCACTCTTATGCTGACGACACACAAATCTACCTCTCTGGTCCAGACATCACCACTAGAGATGGCCTTGCGGTTCGCCCGGAGGTAGTTTCGCAGCGATCTTTGCGTGTTCGCAATTCGCTGAAAATGTGAACATATGGAGATATTCGCGCCCGCCATATTCGTTTACATTGTAAAGAACTTTGACCTATGATGACACATCCATCAGGTGGTACAGGACAGCCAATTGAGACGTTTCAGCACATGGACATACCCCCTACCTTATAAATAAACCTGATCTGGCCGCCATTTTACATTTAGTGTTTTTCCAGTGTAGGGAAAGGTTGCTGTGTGGAGCAGGGACAGGCTGTTAGGGACACCAAACGCTAGCTAATAGGGCCACAAAAGTCTTTTTAAGGACTGGTATAGGTGTGCTATCAATAGGTGTGATACACAGAGGGGTGCGATATACTTATAATATACTTTTAGAATGAGTCAAAAACGCATAGATGTATATAGTGATCACCTGGAAGTTAGGGGCTAGGGGCTTACTAGGGCCATTTTTTATATAGGGTAAGGTTCCGGACGGGGTCGCTCTTATCAGTGCGGGTGGTCTGTGGTTAGGCTATCAGGGCCAGAATAGCACCCCCCTGTAGGGCAATATCAGGGACAGTTCTTTGCCAACCCTGTCCTTCAATACCACATCATCATCTAGCCCAGGGATAGATGTTCTTTGCTTCCCCTCCGGGATTCATGGATGTGCATTGGAACCCCCCCGGATTGTGGTAGGACATATGGTTTCTCATTTGGTGCCGCCGAGCACCTGATTTAGAGCCGCCGAGCACTTGTTATTGCCTACCACATCTATGCTTTTTGCTTAACTTTAATAATTTCATTTATTTTCATCTTTTCCATTCACACGTCCGCAAAATGGGTCTGCATCCATTCCGCAATTCTGCGGAATGGGTGCAGACCCATTCATTTTCAATGGGGCTGGAATGTGCTGTCCGCATCCGCATTTGCGGATCCACACTTCCACATCCGTGTTTCCGTTTCCGCAAAAAAATAGAACATGTCCTATTCTTGTCCGCAATTGCAGACAAGATTAGGCATTTTCTATTATAGTGCCGGAGATGTGCGGTCTTTATGTATATTCTAATGAATTGCCTTCCTTGTACAATGTTATAATATACTTTCTATGTTAGAAAGTATATTATAGTGCATTTGTATTTTGCGGCAGTTGTGTGCGGTTCTGCTGCGATACTGCAGGTATATAGAGGGACAAGCGTTATTGGAACAAAAAATTTCTACTGGTGTCATATACCAGTCGTCCCCCAAAAAACTGATTGAAGCGGGGTGTTATATACCAATATTCTTTTTTTATAGTGCATTTGGGTACTGTATAGTGCATTTGTGCATGCGCGTACGCAAAAATTATATAGCCAATATTTCGCATTGAAAAAAATAATGAATGGAGATCGAATAATACATCTGGTATGTCACTGTCCATGTTGTGGGACTATTTGTGCATGTCTAGTAATTATTTCTTGGCTGCAAATATGAGCTAAAGGCTTTTCAGGTTCGCCTGCAATTAAAATGAATGGTACCTGCGTTCGCGAACCGTCCCGGCAGATGTTAGTCCATCACTAATCACCACCTTACTATCCAGAATACCACAATTCCTATCTTCCATATCCTCCTTCTTCTCCTCTCGCTTTCTAAAACTTAACATGGATAAAACAGAGTTCATCATCTTTCCCCATCTTGCTCAACCCCCCCAACAGACCTATCTATCACATTCAACGGCTGCACTCTCTCCCCGGTCAACCAAGTCCGCTGCCTTGGAGTGACCTTGGATTCTTTCCTCCCCTTCCGACCGCACATCCAAGCCCTTTACACCACCTGCCACCTCCAACTCAAAAACATCTCCCGCATCCGCGCTTTCCTTAACTTTGAATCTGTGAAAATGCTTGTACATGCCCTCATTATCTCCCGCCTAGACTACTGCAACACTCTCCTCTGTGGCCTTCCATCTAGCACTCTCACACCCCTCTAATCTATCCTCAACTCTGCTGCCCGACTAATCCACCTCTCACCCTATTACTCATCTGCCTCTCCCCTCTGCCAATCCCTTCACTGGCTCCCCATTGCCCAGCGAATTCAATTCAAAATACTAAAAAATACATACAACGCCGTCCACAACCTGTCCCCTCCCTACATCTCTGAGCTACTTTCCCGATACATCCCCACATGCAATCTATGATTCTCACAAGACCTCCTTCTCTACTCTCCTCTTATTGCCTCTTCCCACAATCGCCTCCAAGATTTCTCCTGTGCATCCCCCACACTCTGGAAATCACTACCCCAACATATCAGACTCTCACCTACAGTGGAATCCTTCAAAAGAAACCTGAAAACCCACCTCTTCAGACAAGCCTACAACCAGTGACCCTGCTGCCTCTATACCACCATGACCAACTTCACCCGCACCTACTGTGCCCTTCTCTCATACCATGTAGATTGTAAGCCCTCACGGGCAGGGCCCTCTCTCCTTCCATACCAGTTTGTAACTTGTCTTGTTTATGATTAATGCAATTGTCTGTATTATGCATGTACACCCCTTTTCATATGTACAGCGCTATGGAATGAATGGCGCTTTAATAATAAATAATAATAATAATAATATACTACTAGCTGAAGGACCCCGCTTCACTCAAGTATATTTAATCTGTTTGATTTAATGTTTGTGTGTGTCGTTAAAAGATATCAACACTATCCACTATAGCAGTGACATCTACAGCATCCCGCCCCCTTAACAGTGACCTCCACAGCCACCCACCCCTTAACACTGCCCCGACCCTTAAAATTGAACCTCCACAGCAGTCCAACCTCTTAACTTTGACCTTTACAGCAGCCTTCCCATTTAACAGTGAGTTTTATAGCACACCACCCCCTTGACAGTGACCTCCACAGGGGCCCGTCCCATTAACAGTGGCCTTTACAGAAATCTGCCCCTTAACACTAACCTCCATAGCGGACCATCCCCTTAACTGTGACCTCCACAGCAGCCTGCCCCTAGGGTGGCCAGAGGTCCAGTATTAGGCCGGACACTGTGCTGTCTGAGTGTGAGCTGCAGGAAGAAAGTCACTGTCCCTCTCACCCCTGCAGCTGACAGAAGTTGATTTTTACCTTCATTTTTTCAATCCCTGTCGGCTGAGGAGTGGAATGGGGCGCGGCCTAACCAGATCATGGGCGTGGCTTGGTGGGACCTGGGGTTTTAAGTTCGTCTTTTGAGGGTGGACAAATTGTGGCAGGGGGCGTGTCTGGGCTCCTTCCTGCAAGAGTGACGCCCCTCTGGGCACCTTACTGGCTCATTTGCATACCAAATAAACTGGATTTTCAGAGGATTAAAGCATCTATTGCTGAAACAACGGCACATCTTGAAATAAGGTACTAAGTGCTATTACGACATGGCTTTACTTCAATAGCAATTATCCTGGTGACATATTTCCTTTAACGCTCACCTACAGCAGTGAAGAAAAATGGCTGGGTTGTTATGGAAACCTGGAGTAAAACTTTGTATGTGGAGGCTAACGGCCTGCAGGCTTCATATTGCCTAATAAGGGTCATGTGACCAGGCTTCTATTGGCTAATGCATTTTTGGGGAATATCTCAGGAATGGTACATCCTAGAGAGCTGAGACCTGGTCTAAAACCTTCCCGGACACCTGATGTACCTGTGTGCCAAATTTCGTGATTGTAAATGCGACGGTGCAGATTCCTTTAGCGAACATACATACACACATACACTCAACTTAATATATTAGATGTTACTATGTTACTTTATGACAATAACTAATTTTTTTTTACTGGTGATATTAAACACAGAGGGACAGCTTTTTTTCCAAACTTCAAGTTTTTACAGTTTATTTTTGCCAGCACAGAACCAGAATACTATTCTTCTGCAAACAACAAACAATTGCACTTTTTTTTTCAGTGCATTTTATCAATTCGTGCTATTAAATGCGTTGCATTATAGCAAAAGCATTTTATTGCAATAATACCACTTTTTTCACTACAAGCACTGCATTGTTATATGGTGCTAGCGGATGCATTAGTGCATTTCATAATGTGTTTTAGAGTATAAAAATGTAATTGTTAAACCAGTAATAATAAACACATACATAGTTCTAATAAATTTCACTGCAAGCACTATTGTACATCGTTACAGACACCTTGTGCTTCAAAGTACAAAAAAGTTATACCAGTGATATTAAATGAATACATAGTTCAAAGAAATTTTACAGCAAACACTGCATTGTTATATTGGTGGTAGCGGAAACAATTGCATCATATCGTGTGTTTCATAGTATAAAGATTTACTTGTTGAACCAGTGATATTAAAAGTATAGTTCAAAAACATTTAATCACAAACACTGCAGTGTTTGTAGAGGAGGAGGGACATTTAATTATGCTTCTGCTTTTAAATTACAGAGAATAAAATACACATACAATTTTTAATTTTCATGCAGAGTGCAAAACTAAAGACTCATGCCTCATCCTCCCAGAGTCAGAACATGGGTAGTAGCAGTAGCAGCATCAGCCATCTGGCCAGTAGTATCAGTAGTAGTAGTAGTAGTTGTAATAGGACACAGTTCCCCCTGGCTTTTGAAAGGCACACCATTATTATTGAGGACAAAAATGATGAGATTGTAGTCTAGATGGCTCACTTCTGTCAGTCACTGCAGGATGATATGGAGGTCACCTCTGAGTTTGATACCATGCCTTGGAGCCAGGGGTCACAACATTCCTCCTGCTCTTCCTCCTTGCAAGCTGAAAGAAGCCTTTCCGTTTCAGTTGCTTCTCCTCTGTCATCACTGACTCTTTTAGTGGGACACATGCACATGCTTTTATCCTAAGAAGAGGCAAAAAAAACAACACCATATACTATGAAAATTATTTGAGAGTCTTCTTGTTGATGAGTTGTGTGAGAACATTCAGTGTTTGGACTGCCATGAAGAGGGAGCTTAGGCGGAAGCAGGGGACCATATGCATAGCTGTGTTGGAGCTGGCGGTAGGTGCAGTGGCAGCGACAGTGGCACTCAAGGCAAATACAGAGCAGGGAATAGGAATGGGGCAAGGAGTTGGTAAAATGGTGTGCGACAACGGTGCCATTCTGCAGAGCGCGCTGAAACAGGGCAAAATGACACACGTGCCGTGCATGGCACACGTCCTGAACTTAGTTGTGCAGCGATTCGTTTCCAAATTCCCCTGGGGTCCAGGACGTCTTGCGGCAGGCCAGGAAAATCTCTGGCCATGTTAGAAGATCTTACACGGCCATGGCTCGCCTTGCTGACGTTCAGCGGTGACACCATTTGCCCGTCAGATGTCTGATTTGCGACTGCTCGATGCGCTGGAACTCCACCTTGTATATGCTTGATAGGCTGTTCCAGCAAAAACGTGCCATTAACGGCTACCTGTACAAACTATGCGGCAGGACAGGTTCTGGGGAGCTTTTTTTTTTTATTTACCATGTGGCTGCTCATGCGCGACGCATGCAGACTTCTGATAAGATCACCAAACTGGTCAGTCACAGCCAGTGCACCATCAGTGACATCAGTGGCGTAACTACCAGGGAAGCAGGGGAAGCAGCTGCTTCGGGGCCCGGGCTGACAAGGGGCCCGGAGCAGTAGTAAACAGTCAGACTGGCCACACCCCCCTCTACACTCACTTCACTGCTGCTTTAGAATGTCCTCGGAGCAGAGCAGGGAGCTAAGCCCCGCCCATCAGCACGGGCCATTAATAGAGGAGCCTGGCTGCTTAATAGTGCAGCCAGGGCTCAGTACAGGGTGCTACAGGGAGATCCTGTCTCCCCTCCCTCTCCTAACTATTAGTACAGCCCAGCTTCTGCTACAGAGACTGCTCTGTAGTCGGCAGTAACAGGAGGGAGAGGGGAGACAGGAAGTGCTGCAGAAAGAAGATGCTGTGCCTGTCACTATCAGGAGCCCATACATTCCAGGCTTATCCCTGCCAACCCTAGCTGTCCTGCATCTCATGTAGCCCCCCCAGCTGCATTCATCTGCTGTCCTTTGCCCCCCCCAGCTTCATTCATCTGCTGTCCTTTGCCCCCCCCAGCTGCATTCATCTGCTGTCCTTTGCCCCCCCAGCTGCATTCATCTGCTGTCCTTTCAGAAGACCCCCCAGTCCTGTCCTGTGGGCCCCCTACTTATCTGATGCCCTGCCCTCTAGGCCCCCTATCCATCTGATGCCACACTCCTCTGGGTGCCCATGTGCAGCTTGGGGACACCAGTATGAGGCCAGAATGGGGACTGGAAGATCACGGAGCGGCGGGGAGCAGGCGAGTATGGTTTTTTCAACAACTGTACAATGCACCGCTAGTTCACATCACATTTTTGTCCCACATTTAAGGCTAGGTTCACATCACGTTTTTCCCATCCGTTTAACGTATACAAAAAAACGTATTCGGATGCCTCATACTGATGCCATGACAGTGACATCCGTTCACCATAGAGTTTCATTGCAAAAAAAAAAAAAGTATCCATTTTTTTTACCGGTTTGTGCAGGATACAAGAACGTGGAGTACTGCATTTTTGTATCGTGTACGTCATAGTCCTGTAAAAACATGTAACATGTATGTTAAAGAATCAGAGGCCACTGTATGACGCCTGCCTGCCCGTTTAAAAATTTGCTGTGGGGCCCAGTCATTTCTAGCTTCTCCACTGGTTACCAGGGGCTCAGACCATGGGGACAGACTACAGTCGGTGTCAGCCCTGCAGCAATACATAGAATGGGCGCCTATCCTATAGCAGGGGTCATCCTGTGCTGTACATACAGTGTAGTGTGACGTCATGTTCACCTCTCCGGGTATATTACCCAGGAAAGCACAATTCTGCAAAAAGGACATGTTCTATCTTTTGGTGGAACGGAAGTGCGGAATGGAACCCCACGGAAGCACTGCGTAGTGCTTACATAGTATTCCGTTCCGTGATTCCGTTTCGTACCCTTCCGCATCTCCGGATTTGTAGACCCATTGAAGTGAATGGGTCCGCATCCGTGATGCGGAATTGCACACGGAAGGGTGCCCATTTATTGCTGATCCGCATATGCGGTCCGCAATACGGGAATGGCTGGCCCCTTTCACACGAACGATACGGGTTGGCTCCAGATGCGTTCAGGGTGCATTCAGTGAAACTCGCACCATTTTTCAAGCAAGTTCAGTCAGTTTTGTCTACGATTGTGTTCAGTTTTTTCTGCGCAGGTGCAATGCGTTTTGATGCGTTTTTCATGCACGTGATAAAAAACTAAAAGTTTACAAACAATATCTCCTAGCAACCTGGTGGTGAGCGTGGTGACGTCGGCGCAGGTCCTGCTGAATGAAGATAGAAGCTTTCTATCTTCATTCAGCAGGACCTACTCCGACGTCACCACGCTCACCACGTTGTGAGCGCGGTGACGTCATCAAAGGTACTTTTCCTGCCAGGTCCTGAAAGAAGACGAGCCAGGCTGTGCGATCAAGTGGATGAGGTGAATAATTATATTTTTTATTCTTTTTTAACCCCTCAAGCCACATGTTACTTAATGCTATTATTTTCCCTTATAACCATGTTATAAGGGAAAATAATAAAGTTTGGGTCCCTATCATCTCCTAGCAACCATCCGTGAAAATCGCATTGCATCCGCAATGCTTGCGGATGCAATGCGATTTTCAAGCAGCCCCATTCACTTCTGTGGGGCCTGCGCTACGTGAAAAACGCAGAATATAGACCATGCTGCGATTTTTACGCAACGCACAAGTGATGCGTGAAAATCACTGATCATGTACACAGCCCCATTGAAGTGAATGTGTCCAGATTCAGTGCGGGTGCAATGCGTTCACATCACGCATTGCACCCCCGCGGAAAAGTCGCCCGTGTCAAAGGGGCCTAAGACTTTGACACGGCCCCCACAACAGTATGATAGAATGACACTACATGACAGATAGAGTGTGTGTGTATGTATATAATATATATAATAGGAAAAGGATGGCGTGGCAGCCTGGTCTGGTCTAGATCGTGACTAGCCAAAGGAGCGGGGTTTACACAGGATGGGGGGGCCTATACAAAATTTGCTGTGGGGCCCAGTCACCTCTAGTTACGCCCCTGAGTGACATTGTACCTTACGCCTTCTTTCTGGAGCGTGCATTGCGTCATGTCATTGATCAAGCCATTGAGGAGCAGGAGCAGGAAGATGAGGAAGTCGCAATGCTGATTGAATTCCCAGGGGGAGCTACTCCATCTGAGACAAGTAAGCAGGAGTCTGAAGAGGAGTCAGAGGAGGATGGTGCCTGGGAGGAGGAGCAAGAAGAGCAGGCTTTAAACTTTTCTGGGATCCCTGGTGTTGTCAGTGGATGGGGGGAGGAGACCGAGCAAGACATTCTCCTGGGCGATGAGCAGGTGCCAGGCTGCTCCACCGCTTCCAATTTAGTGCAAATGGGGGCCTTCATGCTCCACTGTTTGAAGAGGGACCCCCGTATAAAAAGCATAAAGGGCAATGACCAGTATAGGGTGGCAACGTACTTAGACCCCTGGTACAAACACAAAATTGCGGACATGTTACCATCATCACAGAGGGCTGTCAGAATAAAGCATTTCAGGCCTTGCTTTGAGAGATGCTGCATTCTGCTGTTGCGGGCGCTGGCAGAGGAATTTCCACCCACAAAGAAACAGTTGCGAGTACCAATCCTACAACGCCTGCAAGAAAAGGGCGGTTTGAAGATGTGTTGGTCACTTCGGATATAAGATAATTCTTGCAGCCAACCTATCGACAGTCACCCTCTGGATCCTGCTTCAGGAAACGCTTAGACCGACAGGTTTCCGACTACATAGGGTTAACGGCCGATGTGGACGCTCTGAGAAGCTAGGAACCCCTTGACTACTGGATGTGCAGGCTTGACCTGGGGCCAGAGCTGGCACAGTTTGTCATGGAACTCTTGGCTTGCCCCTCGTCAAGTGTCCTGTGCGAAATTACGTTCAGCGCAGCAGGGGGGATTGCGACCGATAAGCGCACTCGCCTAGCTCACGACAGTGTGGACTACTTCACATTTCTAAAAATTAATGAGGCATGGATCTCGGAGGAATTGAACACCTGTGACGACCACGTTTAATTGAATTTCCTCATGCCAGCCCACACATATCCTTTACCACCCAGAACAAATAATGGTCCCTGTCTTATGTAAATACAGCGGCATAAAAGGCCTTTTCTGTCCGATGAATGCCTAATGTTTGGGAACTCGGAGGAATTCCACACCTGTTGCGACCACGTGTTATCGAATTTCAACTATTATGATTTGGGTTTTTTCAAGAGGGGGGATTTCGTTAGCCATGTTTTTAATTTTATTTTATATTTTTTGTTCTTTTTAACCGCCTCAGCCCCCCTAGCTTAAACACCCTTAATGACCAGGCCACTTTTTACACTTCTGACTTACCCTACTTTCACCGTTTATTGCTCGGTCATGCAACTTACCACCCAAATGAATTTTACCTCCTTTTCTTCTCACTAATAGAGCTTTCATTTGGTGGTATTTCATTGCTGCTGACATTTTTACTTTTTTTGTTATTAATCGAAATTTAACGATTTTTTTGCAAAAAAATGACATTTTTCACTTTCAGTTGTAAAATTTTTTAAAAAAAACGACATCCATATATAAATTTTTCTCTAAATTTATTGTTCTACATGTGTTTGATAAAAAAAAATGTTTTGGTAAAAAAAAAATGTTTTGGGTAAAAGTTATAGCGTTTACAACTATGGTACAAAAATGTGAATTTCCGCTTTTTGAAGCAGCTCTGACTTTCTGAGCACCTGTCATGTTTCCTGAGGTTCTACAATGCCCAGACAGTAGAAAAACCCCACAAATGACCCCATTTCGGAAAGTAGACACCCTGAGGTATTCGCTGATGGGCATATTGAGTTCATAGAACTTTTTATTTTTGTCACAAGTTAGCGGAAAATGATGATTTTTTTTTTATTTTTTTTTTTCTTACAAAGTCTCATATTCCACTAACTTGTAAAAAAAAAAAAAAAAACTTCTATGAACTCACTATGACCATCAACGAATACCTTGGGGTGTCTTCTTTCCAAAATGGGGTCACTTGTGGGGTAGTTATACTGCCCTGGCATTCTAGGGGCCCAAATGTGTGGTAAGTAGTTTGAAATCAAAATCTGTAAAAAATGGCCGGTGAAATCCGAATGGTGCTCTTTGGAATGTGGGCCCCTTTGCCCACCTAGGCTGCAAAAAAGTGTCACACATCTGTTATCTCCGTACTCAGGAGAATTTGCACAACTTCTCCTGAGTACGAAGATACCAGATGTGTGACACTTTTTTGCAGCCTAGGTGGGCAAAGGGGCCCACATTCCAAAGAGCACCTTTTTGATTTCACCGGCCATTTTTTACATGTGGGGTATTTATACTGCCCTGGCATTCTAGGGGTCCTAAAGCGTGAGAAGAAGTCTGGGATCCAAATATCTAAAAATGCCCTCATAAAATGAATGTGGGCCCCTTTGCGCATCTAGGCTGCAAAAAAGTGTCACACATCTGGTATCTCCGTACTCAGGAGAAGTTGGGCAATGTGTTTTGGGGTGTCATTTTACATATACCCATGCTGGGTGAGATAAATATCTTGGTCAAATGCCAACTTTGTATAAAAAAATGGGAAAAGTTGTCTTTTGCCAAGATATTTCTCTCACCCAGCATGGGTATATGTAAAATGACACCCCAAAACACATTGCCCAACTTCTCCTGAGTATGGAGATACCAGATGTGTGACACTTTTTTGCAGCCTAGGTTGGCGAAGGGGCCCGCATTCCAAAGAGCACCTTTCGGATTTCACCGACCATTTTTTACAGATTTTGATTTCAAACCACTTCTCACGCATTCGGCCCCTAAAATGCCAGGGCAGTATAACTACCCCACAAGTGACCCCATTTTGGAAAGAAGACACCCCAAGGTATTTCGTGATGGGCATAGTGAGTTCATGGAAGTTTTTTTTTTGTCACAAGTTAGTGGAATATGAGACTTTGTAAGAAAAAAAAATAAAAATCATCATTTTCCGCTAACTTGTGACAAAAAATAAAAAATTCTAGGAACTCGCCATGCCCCTCACGGAATACCTTGGGGTGTCTTCTTTCCAAAATGGGGTCACTTGTGGGGTAGTTATACTGCCCTGGCATTCTAGGGGCCCAAATGTGTGGTAAGTAGGTAAATGACCTGTGAAATCCGAAAGGTGCTCTTTGGAATGTGGGCCCCTTTGCCCACCTAGGCTGCAAAAAAGTGTCACACATGTGGTATCGCCGTACTCAGGAGAAGTTGGGCAATGTGTTTTGGGGTGTCTTTTTACATATACCCATGCTGGGTGAGATAAATATCTCGGCAAAAGACAACTTTTCCCATTTTTTATACAAAGTTGGCATTTGACCAAGATATTTATCTCACCCAGCATAGGTATATGTAAAATGACACCCCAAAACACATTGCCCAACTTCTCCTGAGTACGGAGATACCAGATGTGTGACACTTTTTTGCAGCCTAGATGCGCAAAGGGGCCCACATTCCTTTTATGAGGGCATTTTTAGACATTTGGATCCCAGACTTCTTCTCACGCTTTAGGGCCCCTAAAATGCCAGGGCAGTATAAATACCCCACATGTGACCCCATTTTGGAAAGAAGACACCCCAAGGTATTCAATGAGGGGCATGGCGAGTTCATAGAAATTTTTTTTTTTGGCACAAGTTAGCGGAAATTGATTTTTATTTTTATTTTCTCACAAAGTCTCCCTTTCCGCTAACTTGGGACAAAAATTTAAATCTTTCATGGACTCAATATGCCCCTCACGGAATACCTTGGGGTGTCTTCTTTCCGAAATGGGGTCACATGTGGGGTATTTATACTGCCCTGGCATTCTAGGGGCCCTAAAGCGTGAGAAGAAGTCTGGAATATAAATGTCTAAAAAATTTTACACATTTGGATTCCGTGAGGGGTATGGGGAGTTCATGTGAGATTTTATTTTTTGACACAAGTTAGAAACATAGAAACATAGAATGTGTCGGCAGATAAGAACCATTTGGCCCATCTAGTCTGCCCAATATATCTGAATCCTATGAATAGTCCCCGGCCCTATCTTATATGAAGGATAGCCTTATGCCTATCCCATGCATGCTTAAACTCCTTCACTGTATTTGCAGCTACCACTTCTGCAGGAAGGCTATTCCATGCATCCACTACTCTCTCAGTAAAGTAATACTTCCTTATATTACTTTTAAACCTTTGCCCCTCTAATTTAAAACTGTGTCCTCTTGTGGTAGTTTTTCTTCTTTTAAATATGCTCTCCTCCTTTACCGAGTTGATTCCCTTTATGGATTTAAAAGTTTCTATCATATCCCCTCTGTCTCTTCTTTCTTCCAAGCTATACATGTTAAGGTCCTTTAACCTTTCCTGGTAAGTTTTATCCTGCAATTCATGTACTAGTTTAGTAGCTCTTCTCTGAACTCTCTCTAGAGTATCTATATCCATCTGGAGATATGGCCTCCAGTACTGCGCACAATACTCCAAGTGAGGTCTCACCAGTGTTCTGTACAGCGGCATAAGCACTTCACTCTTTCTACTGCTTATACCTCTCCCTATACATCCAAGCATTCTGCTGGCATTTCGTGCTGCCCTATTACATTGTCTTCCCACCTTTAAGTCTTCTGAAATAATTACTCCTAAATCCCTTTCCTCAGATACTGAGGTCAGGACTGTGTCAAATATTCTATATTCTGCCCTTGGGTTTTTACGCCCCAGGTGCATTATCTTGCACTTATCCACATTCAATTTCAGTTGCCAGAGTTCTGACCATTCTTCTAGTTTTCCTAAATCCTTTTCCATTTGGTGTTTCCTTCCAGGAACATCAACCTTGTTACATATCTTTGTGTCATCAGCAAAAAGACAAACTTTACCATCGAGGCCTTTTGCAATATCACTTATGAAGATATTAAACAAAATTGGTCCCAGTACAGATCCCTGTGGAACCCCACTGGTAACATGACCTTGTTTTGAATGTTCTCCATTGACTACAACCCTCTGCTGTCTGTCACTCAGCCACTGCCTAATCCACTCAACAATATGGGAGTCCATGCTCAATGACTGCAGTTTATTGATAAGTCTTCTATGTGGGACAGTGTCAAAAGCCTTACTAAAATCTAGATATGCGATGTCTACTGCACCTCCACCGTCTATTATTTTAGTCACCCAGTCAAAAAAATGTATAAGATTTGTTTGACATGATCTCCCTGAAGTAAACCCATGTTGTTTTTCATCTTGCAATCCATGGGATTTTAGATGTTCCACAATCCTATCCTTTAATAGGGTTTCCATTAATTTGCCTACTATTGATGTCAGACTCACTGGTCTATAGTTGCTCGATTCCTCCCTACTACCTTTCTTGTGAATGGGCACGACATTTGCCAATTTCCAATCTTCCGGGACGACTCCTGTTACTAATGATTGGTTAAATAAATCTGTTAACGGTTTTGCCAGCTCACCACTAAGCTCTTTTAATAATTTTGGGTGTATCTCATCAGGCCCCTGTGACTTATTTGTCTTCACTTTAGACAGCAAACTTAGAACATCTTCCTCTGTAAAGACACATGCATCAAACGATTTATTAGTCATCCTTTCTAGTGGAGGTCCTTCTCCTTTTTCTTTTGTAAAAACTGAACAGAAGTATTCATAAGGGCAGTCGGCTAGCCCTTTATTCTCTTCTACATACCTTCCGTCCTTTGTTTTTAATTTAGTTATTCCTTGTTTTAATTTCCTTTTTTCATTTATATATCTGAAGAATGTCTTATCCCCTTTTTTCATAGACTGAGCTAGTTTTTCTTCTGCCTGCGCTTTAGAAGTTCTTATAACTTGCTTGGCCTCTTTCTGCCTAATCTTGTAGATTTCCTTATCTTCATTGCTCTGGGTTTTTTTATAATTACAAAATGCTAGCTTTTTATTTTTAATGATTTGGGCCACTTCTGCTGAGTACCACAGTGGTCTCTTCCTTTTTTTGCTTTTACTGACAAGTCTAATGCAATTTTCTGTTGCCTTCAATAATGCACCTTTTAAGTAGTCCCATTTCTCCTGGACTCCATGTAATCCGTTCCAGTCTGATAAGGACTCATTTATGACTAATTTCATTTTTGAAAAGTCTGTTTTTCTAAAATCTAAAACTTTTGTTTTTGTGTGGTGGGACTCTTTCACAGTTCTTATATTAAACCACACTGACTGGTGATCACTAGATCCCAAGGTTTCGCCTACAATGACATCATATACCGAATCCCCATTTGTGAATACCAAATCCAAAATGGCCTCCCTCTGGGTTGGCTCCTCAACCACTTGTTGTAGAGATAACCCCAGTAGGGAATTTAGAATATCTGTACTCCTGGTAGAACTTGCTATTTTGGTTTTCCAGTTTATATCTGGAAGATTGAAATCTCCCATAATGATAACTTCTCCTTTCATTGTCATTTTAGCTATTTCTTCAACTAGTAGATCATCTAGTTCTTTAACTTGACCAGGTGGTCTATATATCACACCTACACGAGTTACTGCATGGTTAGCAAACTGCAACGTAACCCAAACTGACTCTATGTTGGCCTCACCAACTTTTATTAGGTTAGATTTAATGCTATCTTTCACATACAGGGCCACTCCTCCTCCTTTCTTGCCTTCTCTGTCTCTTCTGTATAAAGAGTACCCTGGTATGGTTATGTCCCAGTCATTTCTTTCATTAAACCATGTCTCCGTAACAGCCACTAAATCTACATTCTCAGATGCCATTATTGACGCAAGTTCATTGATTTTTTTACCTAAACTGCGAGCATTTGTAGACAGGACTCTGAGCTTATCATTTCTTAACCTCTGTGCTTCTGACCTGTTCTGGCATTGTTTTGGGGGGCAATTGGACTGTTTTATTTTCACTCTTTTGACCCCTTCCTAGTTTAAATACTCTTTCGCAAATTCTTGGAGTTGTTCACTAAGTACATTTGTTCCTTTGAGAGAAAGATGCAAACCATCTTTTTTGTACAGTTCCTTTCTATTCCAAGTAGAGCTATCATGAGAAACAAAGCCAAATCCTTGCTCTTGACACCATTTACCAAGCCATATGTTGAACTCCTTTATGCGCCTCTGCCTATCATTCTGAACATTATGCACAGGCAGAACTTCTGAAAATGAAATGGTGGATGCAAAATCCTGTACGTCATTACCAAGTGTGATAAAAGATTTTTTCACCTCTGACACTTCATTGCAAGCCAGGTCATTTGTCCCTAGATGGACAAGAACATCCACGTCCCCTTCCTGCTTTGCTTGCTTAACAATATTAATAATACGTCTTCTATCTCTTCTAGCAGTAGCCCCAGGGAGACATCTCACAAAACCATTTTCTTTAAGCTCCACACTTCTTATGATTGAATCACCCAGCAACAGCTGCTTCCTTTGAGACTTCACTTTATCTTTTTTGTCCTTGGCTGCAGTCTTGCATACATTAGACATAGGAGTCAATGGTTTCTCACCCTCTGTGCTTGAGTCCATATCCATGTTGTCCGTACATTCTGAGAGTGCTGCAAATGAATTATGGAGAACCACCGACTGTGGGACATGTCTTCTATCCACCACTCTAAGTCTTCCAGAACCTACAGTAACCCATCTGCCATTTCTGGGGGTCCTCTGTGGCAGTGGCATTGCAGCAGTCCTAGCTGGAGTTTGTTTAACAGATAATTTAAATATCTCTGATTTCAAAAATGCAATTTCCTGCTGCAGTAAGGAGAACTGTCTCCAGATCTGACAGCATCCGAATCTCCAAAGAGTGGAACATGAAATAAATGCACAACAATTCCTGCACTGAACCAAGTCTGCCATTTTAAAGAGGAAAAAAATAAATAAAAAAATTGTAAATTTAAATCGAACAAATCTTACCTTTTTTTTGTATTGTTTCCACCTTCCAGCCTACCTCCTGACTATCTCCTGCAATATCTCTTCACTGTACTTAATGTAGTACCTGAAGGTAGTACTTGCAGCTAATGAATTAGGCCAGCTAATGAGTCTGTCTCTATATATACACACACTCCTTCACAAGCTCCTCCCCCAGCAACAAATGTAACACCTTAGTGAGCTAGGCTCATTAGCAAACGCACAATAGCAAACACCTGACCAAATTCCTTACCTCTTCTCAAGCAATGGTCAGCAAAAAAAACACAGATGAGCCAGTTGCAAACTCCAAGCCAATCTCTTGCAGTATCTCTTCAATCTCTTCAGTCTCCTGCAATATCTCTTCACTGTACTTAATGTAGTACTTGAAGGTAGTACTTGCAGCTAATGAATTAGGCCAGCTAATGAGTCTGTCTCTATATATACACACACTCCTTCACAAGCTCCTCCCCCAGCAACAAATGTAACACCTTAGTGAGCTAGGCTCATTAGCAAACGCACAATAGCAAACACCTGACCAAATTCCTTACCTCTTCTCAAGCAATGGTCAGCAAAAAAAACACAGATGAGCCAGTTGCAAACTCCAAGCCAATCTCTTGCAGTATCTCTTCAATCTCTTCAGTCTCCTGCAATATCTCTTCACTGTACTTAATGTAGTACTTGAAGGTAGTACTTGCAGCTAATGAATTAGGCCAGCTAATGAGTCTGTCTCTATATATACACACACTCCTTCACAAGCTCCTCCCCCAACAACAAATGTAACACCTTAGTGAGCTAGGCTCATTAGCAAACGCACAATAGCAAACACCTGACCAAATTCCTTACCTCTTCTCAAGCAATGGTCAGCAAAAAAAACACAGATGAGCCAGTTGCAAACTCCAAGCCAATCTCTTGCAGTATCTCTTCAATCTCTTCAGTCTCCTGCAATATCTCTTCACTGTACTTAATGTAGTACCTGAAGGTAGTACTTGCAGCTAATGAATTGCAGCTAGTGGAATATGAGACTTTGTAAGAAAAAAATAAAAGAATTTCCGCTAACTTGGGCCAAATAAATGTCTGAATGGAGCCTTACAGGGGGGTGATCAATGACAGGGGGGTGATCAGACAGTCAATATGGGGTGATCACCCCCCTGTCATTGATCACCCCCCTATAAGGCTCCATTCAGATGTCCGTATGTGTTTTGCGGATCCGATCCATGTATCCGTGGATCCGTAAAAAACATACGGACATCTGAATGCAGCCTTACAGGGGGGTGATCAATGACAGGGGGGTGATCAATGACAGGGGGTGATCAATGACAGGGGGGTGATCAGGGAGTCTATATGGGGTGATCACCCCCCTGTCATTGATCACCCCCCTATAAGGCTCCATTCAGATGTCCGTATGTGTTTTGCGGATCCGATTCATGTATCCGTGGATCCGTAAAAAACATACGGACATCTGAATGCAGCCTTACAGGGGGGTGATCAATGACAGGGGGGTGATCAATGACAGGGGCGTGATCAGGGAGTCTATATGGGGTGATCACCCCCCTGTAAGGCTCCATTCAGACGTCCGTATGTGTTTTGCGGATCCGATCCATGTATCAGTGGATCCATAAAAATCATACGGACGTCTGAATGGAGCCTTACAAGGGGGTGATCAATGACAGGGGGGTGATCAGGGAGTCTATATGGGGTGATCACCCCCCTGTAAGGCTCCATTCAGACGTTTGTATGTGTTTTGCGGATCCGATCCATGTATCCGTGGATCCGTAAAAAAACATACGTACATCTGAATGCAACCTTACAGGGGGGTGATCAATGACAGGGGGGTGATCAATGACAGGGGGGTGATCATGGAGTCTATATGGGGTGATCACCCCTGTCATTGATCACCCCCCTGTAAGGCTACATTCAGACGTCCGTATGTGTTTTGCGGATCCGATCCATGTATCAGTGGATCTGTAAAAATCATACAGACGTCTGAATGGAGCCTTACAGGGGGGTGATCAATGACAGGGGGGTGATCAATGACAGGGGGGTGATCAGGGAGTCTATATGGGGTGATCAGGGGTTAATTAGGGGTTAATAAGTGACAGGGGGGGGGTGTAGTGTAGTGTGGTGATTGGTGCAACTTTACAGAGCTGCTTGTGTCCTCTGGTGGTCGATCCAAACAAAAGGGACCACCAGAGGACCAGGTAGCAGGTATATTAGACGCTGTTATCAAAACAGCGTCTAATATACCTGTTAGGGGTTAAAAAAATCGCATCTCCAGCCAGCCAGCGAACGGTGGCCGCTGGCAGGCTGGAGATCCACTCTCTTACCTTCCGATCCTGTGAACGCGCGCGCCTGTGTGCGCGCGTTCACAGGAAATCTCGCGTCTCTCGAGATGACGCATATATGCGTGACTCTGCGCAGGGCTTCCGCCTCCGGAACGCGATCCTGCATTAGGTGGTCCGGAGGCGGTTAAACATATGTATTTGACATATATTTCTACTGGCCTGCAGTAAAATTGATATCCAATGATACCTCCAGCCACATAATCACTTGATGTTTTTTGTCCGGTGAATGAATAGTTTTTGAGGCCTGTAGTCTACTGGCCTGCAGTAAAATTGATATCCATTGTCCATCTAATATACCTCCAGCCACATAATTATTTGATCTTTTATGTATGGTGAATGCATAATTTTTGGGGCCTGTAATCTAACTGGCCAACAGTAAAATTGTTATAAGGTGACCACCTAATGTACCTCCAGCCACATTATCAATTGTTCTTTTCTGTGCGGTGAATGAATAATTTTGGGGCCTGTAGTCCACTGGCCTGCAGTAAAATTGATATCCATTGACCATCTAATATACCTCCAGCCACATTATCACTTGATCTTTTCTCTACGGTGAATGCCTAATTGTTGGGGCCTCGGAGGAATTCAACACCTGTGACGACCACGTGTTATCGAATTTCACCTATTATCATTTGGGGTTTATTCAAGAGGTGGGATTTCGTTAGCCATGTTTTTAATAACATTTTATATTTTTAGTTACTTAAAAAAAAAATTAACATTTATTTAAACATATTTTAACATTTATTTGTACTGGCCTGCAGTAAAATTGATAACCGATTACCGTCTAATATACCTCCAGCCACATAATCACTTGTTTTTTTTCTATACATTGAATGAATAATTTCAGACCTGTACTCCACTGGCCTGGAGTAAAATTGTTATCCAATCCAATCTAATATACAGTACCTCCAGCCACATAATCACTTGATGTTTTCTGTCCAGTGCTCAAAAATGTGCTCAAAATGTGCCAGACCTAAGCCAAGCTCTGCTGCTGCTGGCTCTGCACAAAGCATGCTTGTGTCTCCTTTGCGGTAGTCAGGCTGCATCTATATACAGTAAAGTTTCCTTTTCATCATCATCATCACTTACTGCTTCTCCTGCTCAGACTTCTCCTCCTCCTACTCTGTTGCCAGCCATTAGAGATTAACTAAATTTAGAAAAATTAGATTTGGGCAATTTGCCAAAGTTTACCAAGAAATTTGATTTGTTATGTATTAATTTGTCATGAATCTCTGTAAGGAAGTAAGGTATACCCATTCATCATGATGGCTGAGGGAATGTATGGCTGCTGCAGTGAGCCCGCTCCATATGCATCAGTAACAGTGACTGTAGTGGCCCCATGACACAGTATGTAGGGTGTCTGCAGCAGCAGTAGTGATGCACATTGCGACATATGATACCTGCCTTTAATACTGAGGCACACTAACTTTATGACTAAAATAAGAGATTTACTCTGAATGTCGGTGCACTGCACTGTGATGCAACAAACGATATACTGTATTACACCTACCTTTAATACTGAGGCACACTTACTGTATCCCTAACAGCACGGATTAACTATAAATGCACATGCAGCAATCTGATCATGCGGAAACTTAACGTCCACCTGGTCAAGTTGCTGATGGGGCAGTCTCTTGCTGATAGTGGATTCTACTGCCTTTAGGGAGTTGATGATGTGTGCTCAGCCTCATTTGAAGATAACTAGCCAGCATTATTTCTCCAAAAAAGCCATCCCTTCCTTACATGGCAGAGAATGTGAGCCACTTCTTGCATCTGTCGCTGTGTAGCAAGGTGCACACAACAGTGGACACCTGGAGCAGTTGTTATGGCAAGGTACAATACATGTCTTTCACGTCCCAATGCATCAGTGTTTTTCACAGTAAGGTACCAACATAGCAACACCTCATCCTCCATGTCTATCCTCCCATATCCAACACCAGCAGGGCAGAGCTTTATTTGCTCCCACTCCCTCTGCCATGCTAATTAGAGTTGATCAGTCTGTGTGAGAGTAGGCACACAGCGGAACACTTGCTAAAGTGCATTAAGCAGCAAACATCCTAATGGCTGTCTCTCTGCCAACTCCAATTGGGCAAGGTGGTCCGCAACTATGGCAGGAACATTGTGGCCATGCTGCATTTGGCAGAAATACCATATGCTCCCTAACTATTTCCAATTCCTAGGGATTAAACTCTCGACACGTCTGGAACAGCTTTATGATCTAAATTGTAAACCTTTACTCTCTTCTATACCATCCATAATACAATCAAAGTCACCCACATGTCTCTCGTGGATTGGCAGGAAATATATACTAAATTCGCTGATTATACCAAAGGCGACATACCTCCTACAGGTGCTCCCAATTGCTGTGCCTAAAAAATTATTCCAACAGTTCAAAAAAATTTGCTCTAATTATATCTGGGACAAAGTCAAGCCATGCATATCACCCAAAATTATCCAACTCCCCTCTGACATTGGCGGAATTAGCTTTCCTGCACTACATAAAACATACAGGCTATTCATCTAAGTAAAATTGTAGATTGGCTTAGATGTCTCAGCCACAAGGAATGGATTCACCTGGAGGAGGGCTTAACCAAATACCCCCTGAGGCACTTAATACTCACTCAGTCTACTAAAATATTATCACCTTCAACTATTGGAGTACTCCCCGCGGCTACAATGAAAATATAGAAAGACAACCATACCAGGGATTTATGCACCAAATTTCCCTCCCCATTAACTACACTTAGGCTCCATTCACACGCCCGCAATTCTGTTCCGCATTTTGCGGAACGGAATTATGTACCCATTCATTTCTATGGAGCCGCACTATGTGCTTCCCGGATCCGGAATTACAGATCCGCATTTCCGGGTCCGCAATTCCGTTCACGAAAAAAATAGAACATGTCCTATTCTTGTCCGCATGTGCGGACAAGAATAGGCATATTCTATTAGTGCCGGAGATGTGCGGTCCGCAAAATGTTGAACGTACATTGCCATGTCCGTGTTTTGCAGATCCGTGGATCTGCAAAACACACACGGACGTGTCAATGGACCCTTAAAGATTGTTTTTCACCAACTGAGTATAAGTCCGGGAAAATTCACCCTGCACTTCAGAAAGTAAACTCCTCCTCACCGAGCACATTGACCAGGAGGGCACCTGGTCACTAAAATGGCAGACTTATTAAACATTCCTCAAATAGAGGAGAAATAACACAAATATTTATGTGAACATATTCGCCCTTATTTAATTTCAGGAGAGCAACGGCCCTATTCCTGGTTTGAGCAGCTCTGCACACACGAAAACACCATCTAAATAATTTCCACCATAAACAAACATTCTCTTCCCCTGGAAAACCCATCAATTCCTTACTTCATTAGAGAATGGAAAAGAGAGTTACAAACCAAATTCTCACCTCCCCAAATTGCATCACTTTTACGCAACCACAAACATATTTCCAGGTACGTAAAGATACAAGAAATCTCCTACAAAATCTTTCAAGGTGGTAATTAACACCACTCAGGGTGAGTCAGGCTCTTTCGTAAGGACGGGCTGCACCTCAATGGGGAAGGGGCAGCTGTGTTGGGGAAGAAGATGGCTAGAAGGTTGGAGGAGTGTTTAAACTAGGGACTGGGGGGGGAGGGAAATTACATTATAGGAGGGGAAGATAGTGCAGATACAGACCGGGGGCAAGGTAGTGGGACTGGGGGAGGAATGGAAGGAGGGACTAGAACAGTTCAGAAGGAAAGGTGTAGGGTAAAAAATATACATAAACCTCTCAAATGTATGTATACTAATGCCCGAAGCCTGACAAATAAAACTAGGGAACTGGAATTAGTGATGTGTGAGGAGGACTATGACATAGTGGGAATAACTGAGACATGGCTGGGCAGTTAATGTACAAGGTTATAGTCTGTTTAGAAAGGATCATCAAAATTGGAGAGGGGGAGGGGTCTGCCTTTATGTAAAGTCCTGTCTAAAGCCCACACTCCGTGAAGATATAAGTGAGGGACATGATCATGTGGAGTCACTGTGGGTAGAGATACATTGAGCTAAAAACAATAATAAATTACTAATAGGAGTTTACTATAAACCACCTAATATACCAGAGTCCATAGAAAATCTACTACTAAATGAGATAGACATGAGGTGGTTATTATGGGGGACTTCAACTACCCAGATATAGACTGGGAAACTGAAACTTGTATATCTCATAAAGGAAACAGGTTCTTGGCAATAACCAAAGACAATTACCTCTCCCAACTGGTTCAGGACCCGACTAAAGGGACGGTCATACTGGACTTAGTATTAACCAATAGGCCTGACAGAACAACAGACGTGCAGGTTGGGGGACACCTGGGAAATAGTGACCATAAAGTAATTATCTTTCAAAAGAGCGTTTCTACACAGAGGAACAAAAATACCAAACTTCAAAAAAGCTAAATTTAGCCAACTAAGAGAGGCCATAGGCCTAACTAACTGGGACAAAGTCCTCAAAAATAAAAATACAGCCACAAAATGGGACATCTTTAAAAGCATCCTAAAATCTCATTGTGAGAGGTACATACCGTATGGGAATAAAAGGTTAAGGAACAAAAAGAAACCAATGTGGATAAACAGAACTGTAAAGAAAGCAATAAATGACAAAAAGAAAGCATATAAAACACTAAAACAGGAGGGTAGCACGGAAGCACTGAAAAGCTATAAGGAAAAAAATAGAACATGTAAAAAACAAATAAAAGCGGCCAAACTAGAGACCGAGAGATTAATTGCCAAAGAGAGTAAAACTAACCCTAAAATGTTCTCCAATCATATAAATGTTAAAAAGTATAAATCTGAAGGTGTCGGCCCTTTAAAGAGAAATGAGGGGGGAGTCGCAGAGAGCGACGAGGAGAAAGCAAAGCTGTTAAATATTTTTCTCTCCAATGTATTCACTGAGGAAAATAATTTGTCAGATGAAATGCTGAATGTAAAAATAAATTCCCCATTAAAAGTGTCCTGTCTGACCCAGGAAGAAGTACAACAGCGACTTAAAAAGATTAAAATAGACAAATCACCAGGACCGGATGGCATACACCCCCGTATCCTAAGGGAATTAAGTAATGTCATAGCCAGACCCTTATTTATGATATTTGCAGACTCTATACTGACAGGGAATGTCCCACAGGATTGGCGAATAGCAAATGTGGTGCCAATATTCAAAAAGGGTCCAAAAACAGAGCCTCGAAACTATAGGCCGGTAAGTTTAACATCTGTTGTGGGTAAACTGTTTGAAGGTTTTCTGAGAGATGCTATGTTAAAGTATCTCAACGGAAATAAGCAAATAACGCCATATCAGCATGGCTTCATGAGGGATCGGTCATGCCAAACTAATTTAATCAGTTTCTATGAGGAGGTAAGTTCTAGACTTGACAGCGGCGAATCAGTGGATGTCGTATATCTGGACTTCTCCAAAAGGTTAGTATATAAAATGAGAATGCTCGGACTGGGAGAAAACGTCTGTATGTGGGTAAGTAACTGGCTGAGGGATAGAAAACAGAGGGTGGTTATTAGTGGTACACACTCAGATTGGGTCACTGTCACTAGTGGAGTACCTCAGGGGTCAGTATTGGGCCCTATTCTCTTCAATATATTTATTAATGATCTTGTAGAAGACTTGCATAGTAAAATATAAATTTTCGCAGATGACACTAAACTGTGTAAAGTAATTGACACTGAAGAAGACAGTATACTACTACAGAGCGATCTGGATAGACTGGAGCCTTGGGCAGATAAGTGGCAGATGAGGTTTAACACTGACAAATGTAAAGTTATGCACATGGGAAGGAATAATGCAAGTCACCCGTACATACTAAATGGTAAAACACTCGTTAACACTGTCATGGAAAAGGATCTAGGAATTTTAATAAACAGCAAACTAAGCTGCAAAAACCAGTGTCAGGCAGCTGCTGCCAAGGCCAATAAGATAATGGGTTGCATCAAAAGGGGCATAGATGCCGTGATGAGAACATAGTCCTACCACTTTACAAACCATTATTCAGACCACACATGGAGTACTGTGTACAGTTCTGGACTCCTGTGAACAAGGCAAACATAGCAGAGCTGGAGAGGGTTCAGAGGAGGGCAACTAAAGTAATAACTGGAATGGGGCAACTACAGTACCCTGAAAGAGTATCAAAATTTGGGTTATTCATTTTAGAAAAAAGACGACTGAGGGGAGATCTAATTACTATGTATAAATATATCAGGGGTCAGTACAGAGATCTATCCCATCATCTATTTATCCCCAGGACTGTGACTGTGACGAGGGGATATCCTCTGCATCTGGAGGAAAGAAGGTTTGTACACAAACATAGAAAAGGATTCTTTACGGTAAGAGCAGTGAGACTATGGAACTCTCTGCCTGAGGAGGTGGTGATGGTGAGTACAATAAAGGAATTCAAGAGGGGCCTGGATGTATTTCTGGAGTGTAATAATATTACAGGCTATAGCTACTAGAGATGGGTCGTTGATCCAGGGAGTTATTCTGATTGCCTGATTGGAGTCGGGAAGGAATTTTTTATTCCCCTAAAGTGGGGAAAATTGGCTTCTACCTCACAGATTTTTTTTTTGCCTTCCTCTGGATCAACTTGCACGATGACAGGCCGAACTGGATGGACAAATGTCTTTTTTCGGCCATATGTACTATGTTACTATGTTACTAGATGTATGACACAACGAACGCAAACTGCTGGAGATGCGAACGAGAGGCTCCTTTTTATATGTCTGGTGGGACTGTAAGTTAATCAAACCTTTCTGGCATTAGATCCTCAGTAGTGTTGATCGCGAATATTCTAATCGCAAATTTTAATTTTTGGGCACTTTGAGAATTCGCAAATATCTATAATATAGTGCTATATCTTCGTAATCGCAAATATTCTAGATTTTATTCATCAGTACCCCCATGATCCCTCACTGCTTCTTGCTTCTGGGCCAATGAGAAGGCTGCAATATCTTTGACTTTAGAAGTAGTGCTGATCGCGAATTTTCGTAATACGAATTTTCATATCGCAAATTTTTATCGCACATTTTCCGATTGCCAATTTTCGCAATCAAGAAAATAATAGATGGAGATCTTTAATTAGCGAATATATGACGAATATTCTCCCAAATATTCACAAAATATTGCAAATTTGAATATTGCCCCTGCCGCTCATCACTGATCCTCGGGATTATTATTAAGGTATGTAATACCTCCCTCTCGCTCAAACCAGATATAGCTTTGCTCTTGCTCTTCCCCTCTGACATACCTGAGAAAACTAGATGGCTTCTTATCCACATGTTGGCAGCGGCCAGGCTCTTAATCCCACTTCACTGGATGTTTAGAGAGGTTCCCTCAATCTTATACTGGTTAAACAAGATAGACCATTGAAGGGAGGAAATTTCTCACTGGAAATCAAGGTCTTATCAAGCTTTCTCCCGTATTTGGGCACCTTGGTCCCACCACATGGGACTTCTCTATGACTCCTGCCCCTCGCTCGCTCCCCTCTAATCTTTATTGGTTCACACCTATACTACTATTTTAAATAGATATTGAGCACCACATACAACTATCCTTGTTGTCCCTTCTCAGATATTCCAATAAACCAGTTTCCTAGGGCTCATCCAGGAGACAGTGGCTCCCCCCTCTCCTCCCCCCACTACCCTCCTCAAGTCTCTTATCCCTTATTCCCTACTCTCTCTAGTTACGCGTTTCTAGTGTTCTACTAGTTCTAGAGTATCGAGACCTATTACGACAAAATTTCCGTAACTTCACTTTTACTTTAATTGAGAATTGTAACAATTAACTCATGTATCAATTTGCACTATTTTCAACTTTATTCTGTCGTGATGACCTTATGCATAGTTTATTTTCTCTGTTGTGCTATTTATTCTACCTTACTTTGAAAACAATAAACAGATTTTGAAAAGAAAGAAATAACATATGCTACCTGCATCGAGTATGTGATAAATCTAGTCGTGCAACACGTTTTGAAAAAATACAGTGGCTTGAAGAGATTTCAGGCCATGTACAGGAGACTGTCTTAACATTTCAGCCATTTTTATATGACAATGAACTCCCTCGATGATGTCCTTTGACAGAATGCTGTTACACCTTGTGGTTGCTAGAGCATCTGTGCAAGCAGTTGTGAATGATTTTGTCATGCCCCTGACCACCTCAGCAGGAAGCATGTGTAGTTTTGTGGTCAGGCAGTTGTAACTTATTGGAGATGCCTGTTGCATACTGAAGACCTTCAAATAGGCCACAAAATTTGTCAGTAGGGACAACTGCAGCATGATAATTCTTCTGATATTTATCCTCAAGGAGAAGCTCACGCTGATGAAAAGAAGAAAAGTTTATGTATTTTGGTGCTGCCCTGTAGCTGTTGGGGACCCACATGTAGAAAGTTTCATGGAGGAGGAAGAGGAAGATGAGGAACTGACACTAGAGAAGGAATAGGAGTGGAAGGTGGAGGAGCAAGAGGAGGATGGCTAGAGATGAGCGAATTTTTCAAAAATTCAATTCGCTGGTTCACCAAATTTTTCTTGGCTGCTGAGAGCCTTTATAGTGGTGTAGAACACTGTGCCTTGTAGTAACACGCATAGGGAGTCTGCTGTGGTAATGAAATAATACTGTGAGTCAGTATAACATGCAGATGACATGCATCACTCTTAGAATCACAGCACACTTCACTTATTTGCTAATGCCAAAAAAAACAGGAGTGGATCTAAAACAGAGATGACACGTGAATGGAATATTTGCATGTCTTCTGTGTTTTGTGTACATTCCTGCTTTTGTCTACCAAATCTTAAGCCAATTCTGATGGGACCATACAGGCCTTACAGCTGCTACACTGACAGGATCCGTTGTGCATCTCATTTTTCCTTCCTTCTGACAGATGAGAATAAGTGTCAAACTATTGATGATGTCAGCCAGGCCGAAAGGCAAAATAGTGGCCCAGTCATGAAGTGGGGAGGGTGGGAACAGCATGAGGAGACCACAGAGTGGCCCAATGACAGGGTCTGGAGGTGGTGGCAGCTTGAGGAGACCACAGAGTGGCACAATGACAGAGTCTGGAGTTGGTGGCAGAAGCAGCATCAGGATAAGGCCACCGAGTGGCACAATGACAGAATCTGGAGGTGGCAGCAGTATGAGGAATCCATCAAGTGACAGAGTATGGAGGTGGCGGCAGCATCAGTAGGAGGGCACAGAGTGGCACAATCAATGAGTCTGGAGGTGGCAGCAGTATGAGGAGGCCACTGAGTGGCACAATGACACAGTCTGGAGGTGGCGGCAGGAGCAGTAGCAGCATCAGGTAAAGGCCACCGAGTGGCACAATGACAGAGTCTGAAGGTGGCAGCAGCATCAGGAGGCCACAAAGTAGCAAGGTGAAATAGTGTGGAGGTGGCAGCAGCATGAGGAGGCCACAGCAAAAAGAGGCCACAGAATGGCACAATGACAGAGTGTGGAGGTGGCGGCAACAGCAGCATCAGGAGGAGGCCACAGAGTGACACAATGACGACAGATTGCGGAGGTGGCAACAGCATGAGGGGGCCACAGAGTGGCACTACGACGAGAGATTGTGGAGTGGCAGCAACATGAGGAGGCCACAGAGTGGCCACGTAGTCTATTCATTTATATGGAATATGAGACTAAACAGAAGTTAAAAATTTCTCAACTTTATAAAGAGTTGCTTAAAACATGATTTAATAATACACATTCTCTGGCACAAAAGTCTTGGCAAATTGATTGTCAGTGAATTTCCCTTGAAGATTGGGATAATATATTGGCAAATTTAAGTTTACTTTCTTATAATTTTAATCAAGTTTTGGTTCAATTTAATATTCAATATTTAATAAATTTTATGAAAAAATTTGTGTTGCCTAAGACAGGAGAGATTCCTGCAAGTCTTCTGTTTATTCAACAACATGGTTACGATGGAGAAAGCATTCCAAAAAACAATTTCTCTCCACCAGGGAACCTGCCTGGCATGAACAGGCCTCTAGTAGCTACAGACAATGAGAAGACAAAGCGTCAAAATACATAGCTTTGAGCCCAGAAGAGTTGCGAAGTTCATCAATATACATCACTAAAGAGTTTACCGCATATAACCGCAGCGCTGACAGCAAAAAAAATGTTGTTTTTCGACCTAAATACTTCAATAAAGATTTTACCAGATATAACCGCAGCGTTGAACACTGAATAAAATTAGTTTTTCGACCAAAATACGTCAATAAAGATTTTACTGCATATAACTGCAGCCCTGAACGCTGAATAAAATATGTTTTTCGACCGAAATACGTCAATAAAGATTTTACTGCATATAACTGCAGTGCTGAAAGCTGAATAAAATTAGTTTTTCAATCGAAATACGTCAAAGATTTTACTGCATATAACTGCAGGCTGCAGCGCTGAACGCGGAATAAAATTTGTTTTTTTTTTACCGAAATACAGTCCTGATCAAAAGTTTAAGACCACTTGCATATTTAGCATGGCTGGATCTTAACAAGGTTCCAAGTAGAGCTTCAACATGCAACAAGAAGAAATGGGAGTGAGACAAAACATTTTTTGAGCATTCAATTTATCATAACAACGAATAAACTGAAACAGGCTGTTTTTCAGCTGATCAAAAGTTTAGGACCACACCTCCAAAAAAAAATGAAACCCCCCCAAAACAAAAATCCAACTTCTAAACATGAACTCAGTAATGAGTAGCTCCACCGTTATTGTTTATCACTTCCAAATTCGTTTTGGCATGCTTGATGCAACCGTTTCCATGAACAAGTGGTGAAGACGGCCGCACGAAGGCCATCTACTGTCTGGAACTGTTGTCCATTTTTGTAAACTTCCCTTGCCATCCATCCTCAAAGGTTCTCAATTGGATTTAGATCAGGGGAACACGCAGGATGGGCCAAAAGAGTGATGTTATTCTCCTGGAAGAAGTCCCTTGTCCTGCGGGCATTGTGTACTGTAGCGTTGTCCTGTTGAAAAACCCAGTCGTTACCACACAGGCGAGGGCCCTCAGTCATGAGGAATGCTCTCTGCAACATCTGGACATAGCCAGAGGCCGTTTGACGCCCCTGCACTTCCTGAAGCTCCATTGTTCCACTGAAGGAAAAGGCACCCCAGACTATTATGGCGCCCCCTCCACTATGGCGTGTAGAAAACATCTCAGGTGGGATCTGCTTGTCATGCCAGTAACGTTGGAAACCATCAGGACCATCAAGGTTACATTTTTTCTCATCAGAGAATAAAACTTTCTACCACCTTTGAATGTCCCATGTTTGGTGCTCTCTTGCAAAGTCCAAACGAGCAGTTCTGTGGCGTTCAAGGAGACGAGGTCTTTGAAGACGTTTTTTGTTTTTAAAGCCCTTCAGTCTCAGATGCCGTCTGATGTTTATGGGGCTGCAGTCAGCACCAGTAAGGGCCTTAATTTGGGTCGAGGATCGTCCAGTGTCTTGACGGACAGCCAATTGGATCCTCCGGCTCAGTGCTGATGACATTTTTTTGGGTCTTCCACTTGACTTTTTTGTTCCATAACCCTCAGGATCATTTAAGAAATTCCAAATGACTGTCTTACTGCGTCCCACCTCAGCAGCAATGGCGCGCTGTGAGAGACCCTACTTATGCAGTTCAACAACCCGACCACGTTCAAAAAGGGAGAGTTTTTTTGCCTTTGCCATCACAACGTGTGACTACCTGACAGAAAATGACAATGAATCCACATCTTTGCACAGATTTGGCCTTTTAAAGGCATGTGGTCCTAAACTTTTGATCAGCTGAAAAACAGCCTGTTTCAGTTTATTCGTTGTTTTTATTAAATTGAATGCTCAAAAAATGTTTCGTCTCACTCCCATTTCTTCTTGTAGCATGTTGAAGCTCTACTTGGAACCTTGTTAAGATCCAGCCATGCTAAATTTTATTTTTTGCCATTTTTCAAGTGGTCTTTTGATCAGGACTGTACGTCAATAAAGATTTTACTACATATAACTGCAGTGCTGAACGCTGAATAAAATTTGTTTTGGACCAAAATACGTCAATAAAGATTTTACCGCATATAACTGCAGCGCGGAACGATGAATAAAAATGTTTTTTTGACCAAAATACGTCCCAAAAGGTTTTACCACATATAACTTCAACCGAAATATGTCAATAAAGATTTTATCACATATAACAGAGCACGGAGATGGAGAGGGTCTTCGGATTCCTCCTGCACTATACGGACGTCTCAGAAATGAACCGCTGCTTCCGACAGCAGATCCTGGCAAGGTCACGGAGTTTCCCCGTCATCCGGCATCTATTCGCCCCGCTGAAGGATTATTTTGAAAGTGTGTAGAAGCCACACCGGGCCCCCACGCTGCAAATTTATCATGCAGACATCATGGAGATTTTACTGCATATAACTCTGACCTCTGAATAAATTTTGTTTTTCGACTGAAATACTTCAATAAAGATTTTACCACACAACTGCCGCTGACGTGAACTGAGAATGTATTTTTCTTTTGTACTGAAATAGGCCACTAAACTCTTTCAAGACATATAACAGCCGCTGACATGAACAGAGAATGTATTTTTCTTTTTGTACTGAAATAGGCCACTAAACGCTTTCAAAATACATATCTGCCACCGACGTGAACTGAGAATGTATTTTTCTTTTTCTACTGAAATACAAAATAACACATAACCACTGCACTGACTGACTGCTACCGCCGCTACTTTCGTGAACCCCTGTATCACTACTTCTCGGGTAGGTAGGCTGCTGCGAAGCAAGTACTCTACCCTGGGCACGTTTGGCTCCTGACCTCCTACTGCTGCCCCCCTGCTGACTCCCACCCATGTTTTCAACACAAATAACCGCCAACATGAACTGAGAATATATTTTTCTTTTTGTACTGAAATAGGCCACTAAACGCTTTCAACACATATAACAGCCGCTGACGTGAACAGAGAATGTATTTTTCTTTTTGTACTGAAATAAGCCACTAAATGTTTTCAACACATATAACCGCCGCAGACATGAACTGAGAATGTATTTTTCTTTTTGTACTGAAATACAAAATAACACATATAACCACCACACTGAATGACTGCTACCGCTTCTACTTCTTTGAACCCCTGCATCACTACTTCTCGGGTAGGTAGGCTGCTACGAAGCAGGTTCTCTACCCCGAGCACGTTTGGCTCCCGACTTCCCACTGCTGCCCCCCTGCTGACTCCCAGCCATGCTTTCAACAAATATAACCGCCGACGTGAACTGAGAAAATATATTTTTCTTTTTGTACTGAAACAGGCCAGTAAACGCTTTCAGCAGAAATAAATGCACTAGTGAAGTCCATATATATTTTTATTTCTGTACTGAAATAGGCCACTTAAAGCTTTCAAGACATATAACTGCAGAAGCGAACTGAGAATATATTTTTCTTTTTGTACTGAAATAGGCCAGTAAATGCTTTCAGCAGAAATAAATGCACCAGTGAAGTGCGTATATATTTTTAATTCTGTACTGAAATAGGCCACTTAACGCTTTTGCCACAAATAAGTGCACCAGTGAAGTGCGTATATATTTTTCTTTCTATAATGAAATTGGCCACTAAACACTTTTGCCACAAATAAGTGCACCAGTGAAGTGCGTATATTTTTTTCTTTTTGTACTGAAATAGGCCACTAAACCCTTTTGCCACAAATAACTGCACTAGTGAAGTATGTATATTTATTTCTTTCTATAATGAAATAGGCCACTAAACCCTTTTGCCACAAATAACTGCACCAGTGAAGTGCTTATATTTTTTTCTTTCTGTACGCTTTCCACACATATAACTGCAGAAGTTAACTGCGTATATATTTTTCTTTTTTGAAAAGATATAAGCCACTAAAAAGGCTTTTCAACATAGCACTTGAACAAATTGCTGGAATGACAGAGCTGTATAATGGCTATTTGGATCCCCAAATAATCTTTCCCTGCACTTGTAAATCACTTTTCTAGCACTGCACCTAGTGCCTTCCGACTTCTCTTCCTGCACTAAGATACTGTGAAATGATTCCTCCCTATCCTTTCACTGCACTTGTAAATCGCTTTTATGGCACTGTTCCTAGCGCTTTCTGACATCTCTCCCTGCACTAAGATACAATGAAATGATTCCTCCCTATCCTTTCCCTGCACTTGTAAATCGCTTTTCTGGTACTGTCCCTAGCGCCTTCTGACTTCTCTCCCTGCACTAAGATGCTGTGAAATGATTTCTCCCTATCCTTTTCCTGCACTTATGAATAGTTTTTTCAGCTTTTTTTTTCACAATCAGGTTTTTCCAATTGCTGTCCCTAGTGCCTTCTCATGTCTGTCCCTGCACTCAGAATGCTTGAAAATGTCTGACTCTAAGATGGCCGCTGTATTTAAAGGGCTGTGACATCACAGGGCTGGCTGGCTGCTGATTGGCTACATGTATGGCATTATGGGTCAGCCTGCCTTCCCAGAGTTCCTTGCCGCAGGTGCTCACACGTGTAGCCGCCATTTTAGGAAAAATTGCGATTCGTTACCATGAAGAGTGAGGAAATTCGCATCTGTTGCAAATCAAATTTTTCCTGAAATTCGGATCTAATTCCACTTCGTCTGATTTGATTCACTCATCTCTAATGATGACGACACTGGCCATGATAACCAATAATGTTAATCGGGGGAAGATCTAGAAAGAACTGGGCCTTCTGACACACTGGCCAGAATTGCAAGCTGTGTGTTTGCTTGCTTACGTAATGACAGGTATATCATTCACATGAAGCAACTTGATTATTACTAGATAGACATGTTTTCAGACCCTCACTAGGCTGAGGCAAATTAGCAGATGGAGACCTACCGCCTTAAAACCAGGTTCACTCCTACCTGGCCTTTCTCTGGTGTGATTATAGAAATATTAATAGTAGAAATCCGCTCGCATCAAACTTTGTGTAAGGAAAGGTAAATCCCTCAACCGCAGTCAAAGGTGTTACCATCTTGAATTCTTGCTGAGCACTCCCCCTCCTCCACAGTCTGCTCACCTTTTATTTAGTCACAGTAACAATAGAAAAGGGGCTGGCCAGTCACCCGACCACTTACTTCATGTAACAAGGATACAGGAAGTGAGGACACAGGAAGATGAGATAATTCAGGTACATGTCAAACAGGGGATTGCATCAACATGGCCGAACAGTGCAATGCACACACCCCATCCCTGTATAAGGAAGGATGAGTCATGTCCATTGTCTGATCAGCCAGGTGGCCGCCCATCCCCCATCACTGTCAGCATGGACCCCATTCAATACTGCTCAAAGTGACCAGTATCTAGTGAAGATCATTCTACTGGTTCTTATAGGTTTGAGATTATCTGTGAGACATTGCTACGGCTATTGTCAGTATACGGTACGAGTATACCGACAAGGCAGATATGCATGTCTTAAAAGCAGATATGTATCCAGAAAGGGATAGCGAAGCCGCAGCAGAGGTATAATATGTATCTCTCGTTATGCAGACTTCACTTCTCTAATGTGTATAGACATTTTAAGGGAAGAAGCCCAGCGGATTGCACTTAGTGCTCACAAACAGGCAAACGCCCCCCTACACACTGAGAACACGTCTCCAAGCCCATGAGAAGGTTGTCATACTGACTGTTTTTCCACTGGTCTCGATTCAACCCAAGTGCCCTCTGCTAGAGCGTTCTTCGATTAAATCCAACACAGGGAGACAGATGACAATTGATAAAAACACACACACATCCTAAGATAAAATGTCCGCATAATAACAGTACCTCCTCTTTGTCATATGCTCCCCAGTGTCCCTCGATGAATCTCGATCTTCTTCTTTGAAAAAAACAGTCTTGTCTACGAAATGTCCTGAATCCATAAAACAAAACAGATGATGGAAAACAGAAAGTCAATCTTGACACGTAGCTTCTTTTCTTCGGGAGGTGGCGTTTCGCGTTGGTCGCCGGCTGGTTTGGAATCCTCTGCATCTGGTCGATGGTTTGGTCTTCAGGGCGTCTTGTCTGTTCGGGCTTCGGTAACTCGGTCGATTAGACATCAGGAACATCTCACTCCGGTGTATAGAAGGAATGGAAACAAAAAAACATAAGTACATTAACTATTTCCTTTCGCCCGGATCCAATGGAAAACCCAAGACCTCCCAAAGCTTTAAAAAGGATTCCGACCCTCACTAGTCATAGCTCCGCCTCTGCCCTGCTCCTGTCAGTATGGGCCTGACCCTTGTCAATGGTGTCTGCTAGCCAGGCATAACCATACCACATCTACGGGTCGCCTAGCTGCACGGACGCCCATACAGGATTAACAAGCGAGGAGCAGGAGCCAGAGCTAATATTAAACCTATAGCTGATATTACCCTCTAGGAATGTAAAACCAGTGCTATCAACAAATGTCTCCTTGTGGCCCTGGCTAGTTTGATGTGCGTTTCCCTCCCTAAACATTAACTAAACAAATAAACAAAAGTGATACTCTTCATTCTTTGACTGAGTTGAGCAGCTTCTTGCAGTAACCGGTGTGGATCCAGTTGTCTCGTCCCTCGAACTTCAGAGAGGTTGGTGTCATCAGCAGCACCTGGAATGGCCCAAGATATTTCGGCTTAGTTCTGTCCTCGGATGTTTTTTTAGCACGACCCAATCACCTGGTTAACTAAAATGAACACTGGTTATTGAGTCTGGGTCCAGGAAAAACTCCCGAACCCGGTGGTGGACATCGGGTGATAACCCGTGGGGCTGCCTTGGGGCATACCTGATGGAATAAAAGGGTTACAGCGGAACATTCAGGCCATTGATCGGCCGATATTTTTACCTTCTTTGCAAAAATCTGACCCAAGTACTATCAAAGAAAAGGCAATTGTGATGGTTCTCAACGTAATTCCCTACTAGGTTAGAAATCAATTGACATTTGAGAGGTTGGAATGGTTAGTAAAAAGTTTGAAGATCGTTGTTTTCTGCACCATTTTCCCCCCCTTCTCATCGTCCTTAAAACCAGGACGAAGAGGAGCTGGATTCAACATGGTGCATCGTCTCAAGGTTAGATGGAGAGATGAGGGAGGGATGAGAGAGAGAGAGATATAGAGAAAGAGAAAAGCGCTTCTATTGGACTCCGTAGTTTTAGTTGGACGAGAGTACATGACAGTGTTAGTTCGCACTGTCTGGGACTTTTGTATGCCCTGTTGCTGGAGATCTATGGATTTGTGCAGCCACAGTTCTGCTTTCTGGAGGGAACCATTGCTTTGGAGTCTAGTGGGGAATTCACGGACAAACTTTTTCCCAATCCAGACCTCAAAGGTCCCTTCTTTGGGGATGGTCCACTCTGTACCTACAGTCCATTGGTGCCAATCTTTGAGGGGCTTAACAACTCCTCCTCCATAGATGGGTTTCATGTACTGCTTGGCTGTCCTATACTCAGAAGTGGTACCATTCTGTTCCCTAGATTTCACTACACTCATGCTCGAGCCTTCTAAAAGTTGGTGCATCCACCTAAAGTGTCCCGCGACACGCGCCTGGACTGTCCCACGACACACACCTGGACGGCTGCTACTCCCCTTCGTTCGCCTCAGAGTTTCCCTAGGGTTTCTGGCACAGACACACGGACTCCGTTCACCCTAGTTAGACCTCAGGAAAAGGAGTAGCAGTGTGAGGAAAAGGGCTCTCGCCGACACACGGCGGCCCTCAGAGTCTCCTAATGAGATACTGTATACCAGCCTCGATTTTGGCTCTGAATAGTGACCTGACCACAGGATAGGGCTTCCAATTGACCTGGAGTCGAATGTGCGCACAGGAAACCCAGTACTCCTGTGAGAACGGGGAACACACAGAGAACCCACAGTACCTACTGTGGGGACGAGGGGCGCACAGGAAACAAACACACAGTACTCTTGTGGGAAAAGAGGTTACTCACACAGCTATTGGTATGCCCGGGTGATATATATCACCTTGTCTCCTTAAAAAAAGCTCATCAACTCACTTTCCTTTTCCTATATTATTCTATATAGTCAAGCTGAACAGCACACAAAGTCCTTTTTGCAGTGACTAATCAAAAACCTCTCACTCAGCAGCAACCCTTAAATTCAGACAGTAGTTCTCACACAATATCACGAGACCCCCAGTACTCCCAACCAAATCTACAGAGAAGAGAGAGAGAAAGAAAAAGAGAAAAGCGCCAAAAATGAAAAAGGAAAAACTGAATAATAGACTAAAAATAAAAATGGGTTAGTAAAAAGGAAAAACTGAAAATAACTTGAAAAACCTAAAAAATAATAATGGGCTAGTAAAAGAAAACGTAGAAAACTTCAGTTACAAGAAGTCTTGCTATTTACATTGAGATTCAGTAAATGTTAATTTAAAACCAAACCTCACATACAAAAAACAAAAAAACAAAAACCCTTTGGAAAACATACAACTGTATAGGACTGAATTAACAAATCAATGTCTTGGAGGGTTCACCTGAAACCGTGAGCAGGAGAATTTCTACCCACCCAGTCATTGAAATGTTAATTTGCCCAGCCCCAAGCCAGCTTCAGATTCATTTTACCAAAGAAACAGGATTTAACATTACAAGGTCCCAAAACCGTTTTTTTTTTTTTAGGGGAAGGGAAAAATCTATTTAGGTCTTAGAGTTAAAATGGTTTATAAAGACCTTAATTTACCCTTCTCTGGCACACAAAAATTAGAAATTCTACTGAATTCCAGGAACCGATCTCTTTCCTCTCTGAGCTTCACATTTTCACATTTTAACCGTTCATATTGGAATTTAAATATTGATCAATGACCTTGGCTGTCCCTGGTTTCTCTGCCTTTGCAAAGAACCATGTCTGGGACCATTACCCCACCTTGCTGAATAAACCACTTCTAGGTGTGGTTCTGGGGTACTTAACATACCTGTGTATGTTGCCATTAGCAATGTCACAATATCGTGCAACTTCTTTAAAAATGCTTTCCATTGCACAAGAAAAACAAAACACTGGTACCAATTTCTAGGAGTTGTCCCAATACTTTTGGCACAGAACTACAAGCACCTCCTTTCTACACTGTAGTACCCATATTAATTATGCCAAACAAGTCTACAATTCAGTGTAAAAGCCACAGATATACAAACATTAAGCAGAATCATCAACTATTGGACAATTTCACCGCTAAACTGCCACTAATGCTCACACAATGATTCCTGTATCAGACTGGTCACTGAGTTATACCATAACCGAACACTCAACTGATATCCAGCACAAAACTTGCCAACACAAAATCAAACTGTACATAGAAAGGTTGCAAAAAGACAAGATAACTATTCTGGACAAAACTGACATTTGAGACAACCAAATCACTTTCCATAGACACCAAACCTAAAAATGAACCAGCTCAAACTTAAATGAATTCCTTGTTAAAACCTGCAGCACCAAACTAACCAAGATGGCCAACAAAAGCTCATGTCTTCACACACACAAAGGACATCAAAGATGGCCGACAAACCCACATGGCTTTCACACACACACAAAGGAAAATAAAATGGTATCTACAATATCCAGCAATAGGAAAACCAAACTAAACAAAACAGTTTCTATATTCCCTTTTCCCCACCTCCGAAAACCAGAGCAAACCTCCACTCTGCGGGTGATTTACAGGCTAACAATATAAAAATACTCTTTAAATGCTGTCTCTAATGTACTGCTCAGCACACACATACTCAGATCCACCAAAAACTACACAACGGAAAAGCACTTAACTTATCCTTACACAAATAGAGCGAAAAACGTTGTTTTAACAAGCAGAAATTTTCTGACGCAGCAGACAAAACTACAGTTTACTTTTCTCTCCCATTTTACCTGCTGTGCAGAGAAAAAAATCCGTTGAATCCTTCCAAGCTCGCCATCTGTTATAGAAATATTAATAGAAGAAATCCGCTCGCATCAAACTTTGTGGAAAGGTAAATCCCTCAACCGCAGTCAGACAAAGGTGTTACCATCTTGAATTCTTGCTGAGCACTCCCCCTCCTCCACAGTCTGCTCACCTTTTATTTAGTCACAGTAACAATAGAATAGGGGCTGGCCGGTCACCCGACCACTTACTTCATGTAACAAGGATACAGGAAGTGATGACACAGGAAGATGAGATAGTTCAGGTACATGTCAAAGGACAGGGGATTGCATCAACATGGCCGAACAGTGCAATACACACACCCCATCCCTGTATAAGGAAGGATGAGTCATGTCCATTGTCTGATCAGCCAGGTGGCCACCCATCCCCCATCACTGTCAGCATGGACCCCATTCAATACTGCTCAAAGTGACCAGTATCTAGTGAAGATCATTCTACTGGTTCTTATAGGTTTGAGATTATCTGCGAGACATTGCTACGGCTATTGTCAGTATACGGTACGAGTATACCGACAAGGCAGATATGCATGTCTTAAAAGCAGATATGTATCCAGAAAGGGATAGTAAAGCCGCAATAGAGGTATAATATGTATCTCTCGTTATGCAGACTTCACTTCTCTAATGTGTATAGACAGTTGAAGGTAAGAAGCCCAGTGCATTGCACTTAGTGCTCACAAACCGGCAAACGCCCCCCTACACACTGAGAACACGTCTCCAAGCCCATGAGAAGGTTTTCATACTGAAGGTTTTACCACTGGTCCCGATTCAACCCAAGTACCCTCTGCTAGAGCGTTCTTCGGTTAAATCCGATACAGGGAGACAGATGACAATCGATAAAAACACACACACATTCTAAGATAAAATGTCTGCATAATAAAATTTCCACAACAGGTGCATACCATCTCCCATAACCCCATGAACTTCTGTGCAAGCATACTGTAAAAATGACCTGCACTAGCCCAGTATGCTCTTTCTGTTCACTTATGCTTAAAAAAACTCACTGAAAAAAGTGGCCTAAACGGGTGAAAATGCTCCAAACCCAGACACTGTAGCGTGTCTATAACTGGGGGAGCACTTCCTCCACATGCGGTCCGCAGACAACGGCAATCCCCAGCAAAAAATGTGTATAAATGGAGGATGCCGAGGTGGACCGCATGCACCACAAGAACATCTTACACAAAATGATACATTGTGCAGATGAAAAAATATACATACAAACATCACTGCAAAAAATGCACCAAAATGATACGCAACTGACAATACTAGCCAATTCCTCAGGCCGATGTTAAAAGCTGAGAACTTTGCCAATATCTTCCAGTCAGGAACATATGGGAGCCCCTCATGCACCACGTCACGGTGTCTCAGCACGCATGGGGTCCTACCACTCAACTGCCCGTGGTGTGTGAACAGGGTCTGAACAGTGCTAGAAACCAACTCACAGCCAAACTCTCACATGCCTCCATAGTGGTATCACCAATGCACTGTGAAGTAGAATAAAGCTGTGAGCTGCACCCACAACAGACCATGTGACACAGAAGCTACCAGGTGCAAAAGAATGTTGCCAACAAAATAAAGTGGCACATTCCATACACATAAAGACAAAAAAACTCACTGAAAAAAGTGGCCTAAACGGGTGAAAATGCTCCAAACCCAGACACTGTAGCGTGTCTATAACCGGGGGAGCACTTCCTCCACATGCGGTCCGCAGACAACGGCAATCCTCAGCAAAAAATGCATACAATGGAGGATGCCGGGGCGGACCGCATGCACCACAAGAATATCTTACACAAAATGATTCTTTGTGCAAAAAATATAAATACAAAAGTCACTGCATGAGGGGCTCCGATATGTTCCTGACTGGAAGATATTGGCAAAGTTCTCAGCTTTTAACATCGGCCTGAGGAATTGGCTAGTATTGTCAGTTGCGTATCATTTTGATGCATCTTTTGCTGTGATTTTTTTTTTCACTTATGCTTAGCCTGCAGTGTCATCTCAGAGAGGGATTTCAGTGCTTCCAAGTGGACGAAGTTGTCATCACTTTTGCCAAAATGAACAATACATGAATCCGTGAGGATTTTTATGCTCCTCCAGCTTAAGCCGATAAATAGATCTGCTGTTACTGATGGTGCCCCATAATGCTGCTGCCATCTGCCTGCCTACCATCATGTTCTATACTGTATGACAGCTGCTGTTGCCATCATGCTACTGCTGCTGTCTACCTGCCTACCATAATGCTGCCACAGCTGCAGCCATCATGGCACTGCCGCTGTCTGCCTGCCTACCATTATGTTCTGTATCACATGAATGCTTCTCCCATGACTTCTACCATCACTTCTACCATCATGCCACTGTAACTGTCTGACTGCATTCCATCATGTTTTGTACTGTATGGCTTCTGTTGCTGCCTTCATCAAAACTGCACCATCAAAACTGCTACTTTCTGCTGCTAATCCCCTAGTGCCACCGCCACTGATAGACTCATTTTATGATGCTTTGATCTCCTGCTTCTCTCCACTTCTTGGTGCTTCTCGACACACAAGAAATGATGGTTCAATCATCATGAAACAGGTCACAGCTGCATCGTAGTTGGCTGAGGAGTTATATCCTGTGTGTTGAAAAAGTAAAAACCAAGAAGTGTCAGAACTGGAGCTGGGGGGGGTTCAGTAAGGTAAGCCTGATTTTATTTTAATTTTTTTTACATTTTACAAAATTCTGAGGCTTTCTTAAATAATTTGTATTGCCTGGACAATCCAATTAACCAAATGTTCTATTTACTGTGGGGAATTACTCTGGTAGACAGGGGTGCCGGTGCAGTATAGAGGCAAATGGAGTCCAGGTAATGAAGAAAAAAGAGCATTTATTTCTGGCTCCTGGCTCCTTTATTGGAATGAGTCCTGTCCTGGCCAATCGCACAGCCACATAAAGATTTCCCCCAGGATGCTGGGCGCTTTGTACACCTGTGTCGGGGTCCAGGCCTTAGCTCCACACACTGCAAACAACCATCCAGGCTCACAGTGATTTCCTTCCTTTTTTTTCCAGCTGAGATTGCTGCCTGGGAATTTAAATCCCAGCTCCAAAACCTGGTCCTGGAACTTGGGGAGTAAGCACCCGCCCAACTCTTTACCTACTCCCAATAAAAACCGTACCGGATTTGGCTTTGCAGCCACACTAAGTATTAAAGGTGTCAACAGCTTCTGCTGTTAACACATAAAATCTGGCTCTTACCTCACCGAGCCCAGGAACCTCGGTGACACGTATCTGCCATCCATTATGATACCCTGCACCTTACCACATTACCTAATGGCTATTGCCAGGAAAAGGTGATATTATGCATGATGCCTTGCCTATGGGAGTTCATTCCTGACATAGGGGGTTTCTCTAAGATTCTTGGCATACTTGCATGATGAGCTGACCTCAAGCCCTGCTCTAGGCATAGCACAGTGTCAGTTGGTTGAACTGTTCTTTAAAGCTTCTTATCCAAGCACTATTGCTTTTAATTAACTTACGTGTCCTGTCCACCCATTCTTCCACTCTCACTCTATTAATGCAAATGTTTTATTTTTAACCTGTTTTCATCTTTTTAGTGCAGTCATCCTTTTTTTTCAACAAACACTCATCTCTCCATTCATGCGGAAACAAATTGTGAGACCTTGGTGCTGCCTGCATCATTATAATAAAATAATGAGTCTGCTTTATGGCTTTCATTTCTGTTTGAATTCAAATTTTGAACCTTGTAATTTTAGCATGCTGTTTTTTCTATGCAAAGAAATTTGTCAAGTGCATTAGCTTATGCATAATTAAATGACCTTTACTTAAGGAATAGACCTCATTTCTAGACCTACAAGGTAGATCTTCTACATTCTACTGAAAACTTGAAACACAATCAAGTTTTTATCAAAGAAATATTGAAAAATATATTGCCTATTATTGTTCCCAAGCATTGAACCCGAGCATTAAACCAGGCACCCCCTGCGCTGAAGAGGGGAGGGTGTCTGGTTCATAGGAAAAGGTCAGAAATTGATGGAAACACCACTGAAATGGTTCGGGAACAGCATGATGAGGATGTCTGGATGCATCTTAAACTCCCAGGTTGCTGCTGGGAATGATGTTGTCCGAGTAGTACGTCACTTTTACAGACTGACAATAATACGCACCAAACTGAAGATAAAATCGATTTTAGAGGAAAAATGTAAGATCCTCACCTGTCTCGCACTCCAGTGTGACCAAAAAGGGTCCTCATGGAGCTGTGGGACAGGTTACGTGGGGATGCGTTCGCATGTGCGCCGGAGGGGAAGACCGCATGGCTTTCGGGGACAGCTTGGCCGGGCTTGTGGCAGTACGCTGCGGCCGAGCCTGTCTCCGGTGCCATGTCGACACGCTCGCGCACTCTCGCAGAGTCTGTCGTGCATCCGCATTTACATTCAAAAACAGGTTCGAAAGGGGATACGCGGTTGCGTGTACGCGCTTCTTATGCGCTTCGCCGACCAGCTAAGGGAATAGCACCTGGCCGCAAGTTCAAAGCAGATTAGGGGGCCGTCATTGGTCTAATTGACTAATGACTGACCAAAGCCTTGTACACAGGGCAGGGCAGGGCAGGATCATGTGTAGGGCAGGATCATGACCTATGGGGAGTGGACACTTGGCGCCCTGGGATTTGTTAGCAGGCACATAAAAGGTGGCCTCCCAGGTCGGTCAGTGCCCATTGTTATCTTCCCTCATCCAGGTGCAGGTAAGTACTGCTTGCTGCTGACTGAAGTTTGCTTGGACTTCGTCCGTTCCAGTGGGATCCAGGACCCGGGATTTTCCATGTCGCATCCGTTCACTTGGCAAGTTAGGCATTTAATTTGCCCCAGGACCACGCCGCTTATTCGTCAGTCAAAGCTTTCTTTGAGGCCATGGCCATTATCTACGACGACCCGGATCGTACCCGTACTGCCGAGAACCATCCCAAGCATATTCAGCAAGGTCACCGCCCTGCCGAAGAATATGCTGCGGAATTCAGGCGATGGGAAACTTTCACCACCTGGGGCGACGCAGCCCTCTGCCTTAGTTTCCGGCTGGGACTTTCTGATGCAGTCCGGGATCTTCTTCTAGCCTTACCCACTCTCATCTCATTGGAGATGGCCATCTCCCAGGCAATCGGTGCTGACAGACGGATCCGTGAGAGGCAGGTAGAACGGTCAACTTGCTTTACACCTTCACGGCCACATCCATGGGCCAGCAAGCCAGCAGAAGAGCCAATGGAGGTTGGGTCCTCCCATCTTACACAAGCGGAACGGGCTTGTCGCCAACAGAAAGGTCTGTGCCTGTTTTGTGGAAAAGCAGGACATCTCGTTAAGACCTGTCCCCTCCTGTCGGCGGGAATCAAATAAACCTAGTGGGCATAGAGGAGAACCTCCTAGGTGCTATTATCCATCCTCCAACTCGAGTTCTGATACCTATTTCACTACATTGGCAAGACAAAGTCCATGTGTTTTCTGTCCTGATTGATTCTGGGGCAGCAGGGAATTTTATGGACTCAGTCTTGGTTCATCGACTTGGCATCCCGCTTGTCCAGCCAAAGACCACCCTGTCGTGACCGCTATTGATGGATCTCCTCCCCAGGATGGCTGTGCAGTGTGGATGACGCCTGGGATGCAGGTAACAGTAAGGGCTGATCATCGGTAGACCTTAAGCCTTTTTGTCCTGGACATGCCATCCACTCCTATGATTTTGGGTCTCCCTTGGTTGAGACTCCATAATCCGATAGTGGACTGGCGCTCAGGTCAGATTTGCCGGTGGAGTACTGAATGCCTCGAGAAGGGTTTCATTCGTCCATCCACTTCCCCCGCTGGAGCCGGGTTCTTCTTCGTGGAGAAGAGGAATGGAGGCTTGAGACCCTGCATCGACTTTCGCGCCCTCAATCGGATCACGGTGAAGAATCGGTACCCTCTGCCTCTGATTGACGATTTTTTTTCTCAGGTTGCAGGGTTCGGGATCTTCACCAAACTCTATTTGAGGTGTGCATATAATTTGGTACGTGTCAGAGAAGGTGATGAATGGAAGACCGCATTCAACACCAGGGACGGGCATTACGAGTATCTCGTTCATCAATGATGTCCTCAGGGATTTCTTAGGTAGATTTGTTGTTGTCTATTTAGACGACATACTAATCTATTTGTCGGATCTGGTGTCTTATCGGAGACACGTCTGTCAGGTTTTCCAGAAACTGAGGGAGAACCGCCTCTTTGCCAAACTAGAGAAGTGTCTGTTTGAAGTAACTGAATTGCCTTTTCTGGGGTACATTATCTCAGAATAACAAAATAATAGTAAAGACAGGTGCACTCTGCAGTCTTACTAAACCCTCAAACTGATTTTAAAATTGAGAGATTAGCCAACATGTCCTACGGTGTAGGACATGTCTGAGCCCGAGCACCGCGCCAAGGTTTCTCAAGTAGCTCGGGACCTAACACTCACCTACCTGTGCTTATGTGGGCAATACCAGGAGCCAGTGGGCAAATTACAGGAGCATGAGGCCGACTCACAAACAACTCACCGGTTACCTCCAGCATGTAACCATGCTAGCAATGGGAGGAGGGAGGAGTCTGCGAGTCCCACTCAAGACTGGCTGATAAGGCCCAGGCCCCACAGGTGCACCTAAATGTAGCCTGTAGATGGAAAGCAGGCACATTTAAATTGGAGTACATTATCTCAGAAAGTCGACAGGCTATGGATCCATCCAAACTTTCTGCTTTATTGGATTGGCCTCGGCCTAAGGATCTGAAGTGACTGCAGCGTTTGTTAGGCTTTGCTAACTTCTACCGCAAGTTTATTAAGAATTTCTCTGCGATAGTGGTACCTCTCACTAACCTCACTAAGATGGGAGCTAATTAGAGTTGAGCGAACACCTGGATGTTTGGGTTCGAGAAGTTCGGCCGAACTTCCCGGAAATGTTCGGGTTCGGGATCCGAACCCGATCCGAACTTCGTCCCGAACCCCATTGAAGTCAATGGGGACCCGAACTTTTGGGCACTAAAAAGGCTGTAAAACAGCCCAGGAAAGAGCTAGAGGGCTGCAAAAGGCAGCAGAGAATCAGTCTCTTCATGCCATAGCAGAGAATCTGGCTTCATGTCAGCGCAGAATCAGTCTTCATGTCATAGCAGAGAATCAGGCTTCACGTCACCCACCACTGGAACAGGCCACTGTCACACATTTAGGCCCAGGCACCCAGACAGAGGGAAGCGGTCCCGTAACAGAGAATCTGGCCTTATGTCAGCGCAGAATCTGTCTTCATGTCATAGCAGAGAATCAGGCTTCACGTCACCCACCACTGGAACAGGCCACTGTCACACATTTAGGCCCCGGCACCCAGACAGAGGGAAGCGGTCCCGTAACAGAGAATCTGGCCTTATGTCAGCGCAGAATCTGTCTTCATGTCATAGCAGAGAATCAGGCTTCACGTCACCCACCACTGGAACAGGCCACTGTTACACATTTAGGCCCAGGCACCCAGGCAGAGGAGAGAGGTCCCGTAACAGAGAATCTGGCCTTATGTCAGCGCAGAATCTGTCTTCATGTCATAGCAGAGAATCAGGCTTCACGTCACCCACCACTGGAACAGGCCACTGTCACACATTTAGGCCCCGGCACCCAGACAGAGGAGAGTGGTCCCGTAACAGAGAATCTGGCCTTATGTCAGCGCAGAATCTGTCTTCATGTCATAGCAGAGAATCAGGCTTCACGTCACCCACCACTGGAACAGGCCACTGTCACACATTTAGGCCCAGGCACCCAGGCAGAGGAGAGAGGTCCCGTAACAGAGAATCTGGCCTTATGTCAGCGCAGAATCTGTATTCATGTCATAGAAGAGAATCAGGCTTCACGTCACCCACCACTGGAACAGGCCACTGTCACAAATTTAGGCCCCGGCACCCAGACAGAGGAGAGCGGTCCCGTAACAGAGAATCTGGCCTTATGTCAGCGCAGAATCTGTCTTCATGTCATAGCAGAAAATCAGGCTTCACGTCACCCACCACTGGAACAGGCCACTGTCACACATTTAGGCCCCGGCACCCAGACAGAGGAGAACGGTCCCGTAACAGAGAATCTGGCCTTATGTCAGCGCAGAATCTGTCTTCATGTCATAGCAGAGAATCAGGCTTCACGTCACCCACCACTGGAACAGGCCACTGTCACACATTTAGGCCCAGGCACCCAGGCAGAGGAGAGAGGTCCCGTAACAGAGAATCTGGCCTTATGTCAGCGCAGAATCTGTCTTCATGTCATAGCAGAGAATCAGGCTTCACGTCACCCACCACTGGAACAGGCCACTGTCACACATTTAGGCCCAGGCACCCAGGCAGAGGAGAGAAGTCCCGTAACAGAGAATCTGGCCTTATGTCAGCGCAGAATCTGTCTTCATGTCATAGCAGAGAATCAGGCTTCACGTCACCCACCACTGGAACAGGCCACTGTCACACATTTAGGCACAGGCACCCAGGCAGAGGAGAGAGGTCCCGTAACAGAGAATCTGGCCTTATGTCAGCGCAGAATCTGTATTCATGTCATAGCAGAGAATCAGGCTTCACGTCACCCACCACTGGAACAGGCCACTGTCACACATTTAGGCCCCGGCACCCAGACAGAGGAGAGCGGTCCCGTAACAGAGAATCTGGCCTTATGTCAGCGCAGAATCTGTCTTCATGTCATAGCAGAGAATCAGGCTTCACGTCACCCACCACTGGAACAGGCCACTGTCACACATTTAGGCCCAGGCACCCAGGCAGAGGAGAGAGGTCCCGTAACAGAGAATCTGGCCTTATGTCAGCGCAGAATCTGTATTCATGTCATAGCAGAGAATCAGGCTTCACGTCACCCACCACTGGAACAGGCCACTGTCACACATTTAGGCCCCGGCACCCAGACAGAGGAGAGCGGTCCCGTAACAGAGAATCTGGCCTTATGTCAGCGCAGAATCTGTCTTTATGTCATAGCAGAGAATCAGGCTTCACGTCACCCACCACTGGAACAGGCCACTGTCACACATTTAGGCCCAGGCACCCAGGCAGAGCAGAGAGGTCCCGTAACAGAGAATCTGGCCTTATGTCAGCGCAGAATCTGTATTCATGTCATAGCAGAGAATCAGGCTTCACGTCACCCACCACTGGAACAGGCCACTGTCACACATTTAGGCCCCGGCACCCAGACAGAGGAGAGCGGTCCCGTAACAGAGAATCTGGCCTTATGTCAGCGCAGAATCTGTCTTCATGTCATAGCAGAGAATCAGGCTTCACGTCACCCACCACTGGAACAGGCCACTGTCACACATTTAGGCCCAGGCACCCAGGCAGAGGAGAGAGGTCCCGTAACAGAGAATCTGGCCTTATGTCAGCGCAGAATCAGTCTTCATGTCATAGCAGAGAATCAGGCTTCACGTCACCCACCACTGGAACAGGCCACTGTCACACATTTAGGCCCCGGCACCCAGACAGAGGAGAGCGGTCCCATAACAGAGAATCTGGCCTTATGTCAGCGCAGAATCTGTCTTCATGTCATAGCAGAGAATCAGGCTTCACGTCACTCACCACTGGAACAGGCCACTGTCACACATTTAGGCCCAGGCACCCAGGCAGAGGAGAGAGGTCCCGTAACAGAGAATCTGGCCTTATGTCAGCGCAGAATCTGTATTCATGTCATAGCAGAGAATCAGGCTTCACGTCACCCACCACTGGAACAGGCCACTGTCACACATTTAGGCCCCGGCACCCAGACAGAGGAGAGTGATTTCATAACAGAGAATCTGGCCTTATGTCAGCGCAGAATCTGTCTTCATGTCATAGCAGAGAATCAGGCTTCACGTCACCCACCACTGGAACAGGCCACTGTCACACATTTAGGCCCAGGCACCCAGGCAGAGGAGAGAAGTCCCGTAACAGAGAATCTGGCCTTATGTGAGCGCAGAATCTGTATTCATGTCATAGCAGAGAATCAGGCTTCATGTCACCCACCACTGGAACAGGCCACTGTCACACATTTAGGCCCCGGCACCCAGACAGAGGAGAGCGGTCCCGTAACAGAGAATCTGGCCTTATGTCAGCGCAGAATCTGTCTTCATGTCTTAGCAGAGAATCAGGCTTCACGTCACCCACCACTGGAACAGGCCACTGTCACACATTTAGGCCCCGGCAACCAGACAGAGGAGAGGTTCATTCAACTTTGGGTTGCCCGGCAATATAATGGTAAAATGAAATTAAAAATAGTATTGAATGAGGAAGTGCCCTGGAGTAGAATAATATATTGTTAAGGGGAGGTAGTTAATATCTAATCTGCACAAGGGATGGACAGGTCCTGTGGGATCCATGCCTGGTTCATTTTTATGAACCTCAGCTTGTCCACATTGGCTGTAGACAGGCGGCTGCGTTTGTCTGTAATGACGCCCCCTGCCGTGCTGAATACACGTTTAGACAAAACGCTGGCCGCCGGGCAGGCCAGCACCTCCAAGGCATAAAAGGATAGCTCTGGCCACGTGGACAATTTGGAGACCCAGAAGTTGAATGGGGCCGAACCATCAGTCAGTACGTGGAGGGGTGTGCACAGGTACTGTTCCACCATGTTAGTGAAATGTTGCCTCCTGCTAACACGTTCCGTATCAGGTGGTGGTGCAGTTAGCTGTGGCTTGGTGACAAAACTTTTCCACATTACTGCCATGCTAACCCTGCCCTCAGAGGAGCTGGCCGTGACACAGCTGCGTTGGCGACCTCTTGCTCCTCCTCTGCCTTCGCCTTTGGCTTCCACTGGTTCCCCTGTGACATTTGGGAATGCTCTCAGTAGCGCGTCTACCAACGTGCGCTTGTACTCGCGCATCTTCCTATCACGCTCCAGTGTAGGAAGTAAGGTGGGCAAATTGTCTTTGTACCGGGGATCCAGCAGGGTGGCAACCCAGTATTCCGCACACGTTAAAATGTGGGCAACTCTGCTGTCGTTGCGCAGGCACTGCAGCATGTAGTCGCTCATGTGTGCCAGGCTGCCCAGAGGTAAGGACAAGCTGTCCTCTGTGGGAGGCGTATCGTCATCGTCCTGTGTTTCCCCCCAGCCACGCACCAGTGATGGGCCCGAGCTGCTTTGGGTGCCACCCCGCTGTGAACATGCTTCATCCTCATCCTCCTCCACCTCCTCCTCATCCTCGTCCTCCTCGTCCTCCAGTAGTGGGCCCTGTCTGGCCACATTTGTACCTGGCCTCTGGTGTTGCAAAAAACCTCCCTCTGAGTCACTTTGAAGAGACTGGCCTGAAAGTGCTAAAAATGACCCCTCTTCCTCCTCTTCCTCCTGGGCCACCTCCTCTTCCATCATCGCCCTAAGTGTTTTCTCAAGGAGACATAGAAGTGGTATTGTAACGCTGATAACGGCGTCATCGCCACTGGCCATGTTGGTGGAGTACTCGAAACAGCGCAACAGGGCACACAGGTCTCGCATGGAGGCCCAGTCATTGGTGGTGAAGTGGGTCTGATCCACAGTGCGACTGACCCGTGCGTGCTGCAGCTGAAACTCCACTATGGCCTGCTGCTGCTCGCACAGTCTGTCCAGCATATGCAAGGTGGAGTTCCACCTGGTGGGTACGTCGCATATGAGGCGGTGAGCGGGAAGGCCGAAGTTACGCTGTAGCGCAGACAGGCGAGCAGCGGCAGGGTGTGAACGCCGGAAGCGCGAACAGACGGCCCGCACTTTATGCAGCAGCTCTGACATGTCGGGGTAGTTGCGAATGAACTTCTGCACCACCAAATTCAGCACATGCGCCAGGCAAGGGATGTGCGTCAAACCGGCTAGTCCCAGAGCTGCAACGAGATTTCGCCCATTATCGCACACCACCAGGCTGGGCTTGAGGCTCACCGGCAGCAACCACTCGTCGGTCTGTTGTTCTATACCCCGCCACAACTCCTGTGCGGTGTGGGGCCTGTCCCCCAAACATATGAGTTTCAGAATGGCCTGCTGACGTTTACCCCGGGCTGTGCTGAAGTTGGTGGTGAAGGTGTGTGGCTGACTGGATGAGCAGGTGGAAGAAGAGGAGGAGGAAGCTGAGTAGGAGGAGGAGGAGACAGGAGGCAAAGAATGTTGCCCTGCGATCCTTGGCGGCGGAAGGACGTGCGCCAAACAGCTCTCCGCCTGGGGCCCAGCCGCCACTACATTTACCCAGTGTGCAGTTAGGGAGATATAGCATCCCTGGCCGTGCTTACTGGTCCACGTGTCTGTGGTTAGGTGGACCTTGCCACAGATGGCGTTGCGCAGTGCACACTTGATTTTATCGGATACTTGGTTGTGCAGGGAAGGCACGGCTCTCTTGGAGAAGTAGTGCCGGCTGGGAACAACATACTGTGGGACAGCAAGTGACATGAGCTGTTTGAAGCTGTGTGTGTCCACCAGCCTAAATGACAGCATTTCATAGGCCAGTAGTTTAGAAATGCTGGCATTCAGGGCCAGGGATCGAGGGTGGCTAGGTGGGAATTTACGCTTTCTCTCAAATGTTTGTGAGATGGAGAGCTGAACGCTGCCGTGTGACATGGTTGAGATGCTTGGTGACGCAGGTGGTGGTGTTGGTGGTACATCCCATGTTTGCTGGGCTGCAGGTGCCAACGTTCCTCCAGAGGCGGAGGAAGAGGCCGAGGCGGCGGCAGCAGCAGAAGAGGCCGAGGCAGCAGCAGCAGAAGAGGTAGCAGGGGGAGCCTGAGTGACTTCTTTGTTTTTAAGGTGTTTACTCCACTGCAGTTCATGCTTTGCATGCAGGTGCCTGGTCATGCAGGTTGTGCTAAGGTTCAGAACGTTAATGCCTCGCTTCAGGCTCTGATGGCACAGCGTGCAAACCACTCGGGTCTTGTCGTCAGCACATTGTTTGAAGAAGTGCCATGCCAGGGAACTCCTTGAAGCTGCCTTTGGGGTGCTCGGTCCCAGATGGCGGCGGTCAGTAGCAGGCGGAGTCTCTTGGCGGCGGGTGTTCTGATTTTGCCCACTGCTCCCTCTTTTGCTACGCTGTTGGCTCAGTCTCACCACTGCCTCTTCCTCCGAACTGTGAAAGTCAGTGGCACGACCTTCATTCCATGTGGGGTCTAGGACCTCATCGTCCCCTGCATCGTCTTCCACCCAGTCTTGATCCCTGACCTCCTGTTCAGTCTGCACACTGCAGAAAGACGCAGCAGTTGGCACCTGTGTTTCGTCATCATCAAAGACGTGCTGAGGTGGTATTCCCATGTACTCATCATCAGGAAAAATAAGTGGTTGTGCGTTAGTGCCTTCTATCTCTTCCACCCCTGGGGAAGAGCTAGGTGGATGCCCTTGGGAAACCCTGGCAGCAGAGTCTTCAAACAGCGTAAGAGACTGCTGCATAACTTGAGGCTCAGACAGTTTCCCTGATATGCATGGGGGTGATGTGACAGACCGATGGGCTTGGTTTTCATGCGCCATCTGTGCGCTCTCTGCAGAAGACTGGGTGGGAGATAATGTGAACGTGCTGGATCCACTGTCGGACACCCAATTGACTAATGCCTGCTCCTGCTCAGGCCTTACCATCCTTAGAACGGCATTGGGCCCCACCAAATATCGCTGTAAATTCTGCTGGCTACTGGGACCTGAGGTAGTTGGTTCACTAGGACGTGTGGCTGTGGCAGAACGGCCACGTCCTCTCCCAGCACCAGAGGGTCCACTAACACCACCACGACCATGTCCACGTCCGCGTCCCTTATTAGATGTTTTCCTCATTGTTCCCGTTCACCACAATTTTGAGAATGGCAAATTTGGGAATGGTTTTTCAACCCAGAAAAAAAAGTGTGCTTTTACGGTCACTACAAATAACTTGACCAGCTAAAACAGTACAGATTTGGTTAAATAGAGATGTGAGGCCTGTTTTTTTTTGCGCTGTGTGACAGGTATAGGTTTAATCACAGAATCAGATTTCTATCAGCACGCTAGCGTGTGTCTTAGGTTTTTCTGAATGACACTATCAGTACCTTCAATGTAAGATATTCTTTTTGGGATAGATTTCAAGTAGGCCTCAAATACCAGAAACTAGTTATTTTGAGAATGGCAAATTTGGGAATGGTTTTTCAACCCAGAAAAAAAAGTGTGCTTTCACGGTCACTACAAATAACTTGACCAGCTAAAACAGTACAGATTTGGTTAAATAGAGATGTGAGGCCTGGTTTTTTTTGCGCTGTGTGACAGGTATAGGTTTAATCACAGAATCAGACTTCTATCTGCACGCTAGCGTGTGTCTTAGGTTTTTCTGAATGACACTATCAATACCTTCAATGTAAGATATTCTTTTTGGGATAGATTTCAAGTAGGCCTCAAATACCAGAAACTAGTTATTTTGAGAATGGCAAATTTGGGAATGGTTTTTCAACCCAGAAAAAAAAGTGTGCTTTTACGGTCACTACAAATAACTTGACCAGCTAAAACAGTACAGATTTGGTTAAATAGAGATGTGAGGCCTGTTTTTTTTGCGCTGTGTGACAGGTATAGGTTTAATCACAGAATCAGACTTCTATCTGCAAGCTAGCGTGTGTCTTAGGTTTTTCTGAATGACACTATCAGTACCTTCAATGTAAGATATTCTTTTTGGGATAGATTTCAAGTAGGCCTCAAATACCAGAAACTAGTTATTTTGAGAATGGCAAATTTGGGAATGGTTTTTCAACCCAGAAAAAAAAGTGTGCTTTTACGGTCACTACAAATAACTTGACCAGCTAAAACAGTACAGATTTGGTTAAAGGGAGATGTGAGGCCTGTTTTTTTTTGCGCTGTGTGACAGGTATAGGTTTAATCACAGAATCAGACTTCTATCTGCACGCTAGCGTGTGTCTTAGGTTTTTCTGAATGACACTATCACTAGCTTCAATGTAAGATATTCTTTTTGGGATAGATTTCAAGTAGGCCTCAAATACCAGAAACTAGTTATTTTGAGAATGGCAAATTTGGGAATGTTTTTTAACCCAGAAAAAAAAGTGTGCTTTTACGGTCACTACAAATAACTTGACCAGCTAAAACAGTACAGATTTGGTTAAATAGAGATGTGAGGCCTGTTTTTTTTTGCGCTGTGTGACAGGTATAGGTTTAATCACAGAATCAGACTTCTATCTGCACGCTAGCGTGTGTCTTAGGTTTTTCTGAATGACACTATCACTAGATTCAATGTAAGATATTCTTTTTGGGATAGATTTCAAGTAGGCCTCAAATACCAGAAACTAGTTATTTTGAGAATGGCAAATTTGGGAATGGTTTTTCAACCCAGAAAAAAAAGTGTGCTTTTACGGTCACTACAAATAACTTGACCAGCTAAAACAGTACAGATTTGGTTAAATAGAGATGTGAGGCCTGTTTTTTTTTTGCGCTGTGTGACAGGTATAGGTTTAATCACAGAATCAGACTTCTATCTGTACGCTAGCGTGTGTATTAGGTTTTTCTGAATGACACTATCACTAGCTTCAATGTAAGATATTCTTTTTGGGATAGATTTCAAGTAGGCCTCAAATACCAGAAACTAGTTATTTTGAGAATGGCAAATTTGGGAATGGTTTTTCAACCCAGAAAAAAAAGTGTGCTTTTACGGTCACTACAAATAACTTGACCAGCTAAAACAGTTCAGATTTGGTTGAATAGAAATGTCAGGTCTATTTTTTAGGCGCTGGGTGACAGGCTCAACTTGCCCCTGATGTAATATATGGCCAAAAAATAACCACACTGTTGATGGTTAAATGCACTTGGGTGACACAGGCTCAGCCTGCACCAGATGTAGTATATGGCCAAAAAATAATCAGACTGTCGATGGTTAAATGCACTTCGGTGACACAGGCTCAGCCTGCAGCTGATGTAGTATATGGCCAAAAAATAACCAGACTGTTGATGGTTAAATGCACTTCGTTGACACAGGCTCAGCCTGCAGCTGATGTAGGATATAGCACAAAATAACCACACTATCGATGGTTAAATACACTTGGTGATAGCTTGTGCTGGCGCACCACAAGTCACAAAATGGCCGCCGATCACCCCAGAAAAAAAGTGATCTAAAAACGCTCTGGGCAGCCTCAAAAAAGTGAGCAAGTCAATAATAGCACTTCAATGATCCACAGCTGCAGATCGATCACAGAATGAAGTCTTTTGGAGGAGTTAATCTGCCTAATCTCGCCCTAACGTCGCAGCTGCAACCTCTCCCTATACTGATCATAGCAGAGTGACGTGCGGCGCTACGTGACTCCAGCTTAAATAGAGGCTGGGTCACATGCTGCACTGGCCAATCACAGCCATGCCAATAGTAGGCATGGCTGTGATGGCCTCTTGGGGCAAGTAGTATGACGCTTGTTGATTGGCTGCTTTGCAGCCTTTCAAAAAGCGCCAAGAAAGCGCCGAACACCGAACCCGAACCCGGACTTTTACGAAAATGTTCGGGTTCGGGTCCGTGTCACGGACACCTCAAAATTCGGTACGAACCCGAACTATACAGTTCGGGTTCGCTCATCCCTAGAGCTAATCCTTCAAATTGGACGAGAGAGGCAGACAGAGCCTTTGAATTGCTAAAGCAGGCATTTTGCACTGCGCCAATCCTTACTCATCCAGACACGTCCTGACCTTTTGTCCTCGAGGTCAACGCCTCTGAGGTTGGTGTTGGGGCAGTTCTTTCACAGTATTCTGGGGACCCTGAGAGGTTACATCCCTGTGCCTTCTTCTCTCAGAAGCTCTCTCCAGCCGACTGTAATTATGACATCGGCAATAGAGAGCTTCTGGGAGTAAAATTGGCTTTTCAAGAGTGGAGATATTGGCTAGAGGGTGCGGAACATTCCATCACAGTTTACACTGACCACAAAAATTTAGAGTACCTAGAGACTGCCAAGAGTCTCAACTTCTGACAAGCTCGGTGGGCATTGTTTTTCACCTGCTTCAATTTTCGCCTCACGTATAAAGTTTGAAGGCAGATGCTCTGTCCCGCTGCTTCCCTGAGGCTGCTTCCAAGCTTAGCTCTAAGCCAGAGACTATTCTTCCGACTAAATGTTTTCTGGCCGCCCTAGGGACCGCAGAGTTAATGGAGGTCTTGCCCTCTCTTCTCGAGCCTTCTCAGGCATAGAGTCTGCCTAACAATCCCGAGGGGCGATGGTTTGTACCAGTTAACCTTCGGTTAAAGGTTATCCAACAGCTTCACGACTCCAAGTCTGCAGGGCTTCTGGATTTTAAGAAAACACTTGCCCTTGTTAAACGTCACGTTTGGTGGCCCAGTATGTCCGTGGATGTTAAGGCCTACATCCAGGCATGTAGTGTGTGTGCTCGATGTAAACCGTCTCGGTCCGCCCATTCTGGTACTTTGCTCCTATTGCCCATTTCTCAGGCTCCATGGGCTCACATCTCCATGGACTTCATCACAGATTTGCCAAGGTCCTCTGGAAGTACGGTAATCTGGGTAGTGGTGGACCGTTTTAGTAAAATGGCCCATTTTATCCCACTTCTCGGATTGCCCTCGGCCAGAGAATTGGTAGATCTGTTTTTGAATCATGTCTTTTGCTTACACGGAGCACCGGATGATATTGTTTCAGATAGAGGTGCTCAATTCATCTCTCGGTTCTGGCGTTCTTTCTGCTCCCGTTTGGGTATAAATTTGTCTTTCTCTTCCGGTTTTCACTCAGAGACCAACAGTCAGACGGAATGGACTAACCAGACCCTGGAACAATATCTCAGGTGCTTCGTGTCAGACTGCCAGGAGAAATGGGCCGGCCATCTACCCTTCGTGGAGGTGGCTTATAACAACTCTGAGCATGCTTCCACTAAGATGTCTCCATTCAGGTGCGTGGGGGGCAGGGATCCAAGGCTCTCTTCTCTGGCCAGGCCCTCCACTGATTCACCTGTGGTGGATCAATTGTTCGAGGATAGACGTCCCATTTGGTCATCTGTTCAGCGGAATCTCCGCAGTGCAGTGACGCAACAGAAGAAATTTGCTGATCGTCATCGCACTGTAGAGCAACATTTTAAGGTAGGAGATCAGGTGTGGGTCTCCACCCGGAACATTCCGCTGCGGCAGCCATCTTCCAAGTTGGGTCCTCGATTCATTGGTCCATACCCAGTGACGCAGAAGATCAACCGAGTTGCGTACAAGGTTGCTCTTCCATCGTCGATTCGAGGAGTGAACACCTTACATGTATCACTTCTCAAATCGGCGACCGAATCCGCCCCCTTTATTCAGACCCCCCCCCCCTGTTGGAGGTCCAATGGGTGTCAGAGTTCGAGGTGAACAGGATTTTGGACTCTCGTTTTGTCCAGAGGTCTCTCCAATACTTAGTAGACTTGTCACGACCGCTATCCCAGCAGCAGTCGTGTCGCACCAGACGGAGGGGAAGGGGGACCCTTATCTACGGATGGGAAATAGAATGGCCACCCCTGACTAACACTAAGCTGGCACCTGTCTGCCCTGATACCCTAGAGGGGGTGTGAACCCGTGCGGCGAGCAGGATGCCTAAACCCTCAGTCACCCTAACAAGACTAGACTGGGGAAAGGCCGATGGGAGCACTAGTCACCATCACTCACGTCTAGGAGAACAACAGGGGAAGACAGCAACAAACAAACAAACTATCTATAGCAGAGATAGACTTATCCAGTCACAAGCAGAGAAGGCGATCCCAAACACGACAGTCCACGCCGGGCAAGAGCTCCACAGCAACACCGTCAAACGATCTCCTTCAAAGGTCAGAATAGCACTGGAAGTAAGGACTCACCTGAGAAGGATGCCTACAAACTCCCAGTCAGGACAAAAAGGTTCACAAGGCAAAACCCGGATGACATACCCTGAACCACGGAGCAAACTCACAAGCTATCGCGAGTAGCAAGTCGCTGCGACCTTCTCCTCCCAGACCTGTCTGAATCAGTCACAGTCGTGACAGTACCCCCCTTTCTACGAGGGGCCCCCGGACCCTCAAGACCAGGCCTCTCCGGATGGGAGCTATGAAAAGCCTGAATGAGTCTGTCCGCTTTAATCTCTGATGCTGGAACCCACATTCTCTCTTCGGAACCATAACCTTTCCAGTGCACCAGGTACTGAAGAGAGCGGCGAACATATCGTGAATCAACAATCTTTTCTACCTGAAACTCAAGACTGCCATCAACAACCACCGGTGGAGGCGGTAGTGGCAATGGTTCAGGAGGTTCTACATATCTCTTAAGCAGAGACCTGTGGAAGACATTATGGATCCTTAGAGTCTGAGGTAGCTCCAGACGAAAAGCCACCGGGTTAATGATCTTAATTACCCTATAAGGACCAATAAATCTCGGACCTAATTTCCACGAGGGAACCTTCAACTTGATATTTCTGGTAGACAACCACACCAAGTCATTCACCCCAAGGTCCGGACCTTCAGAGCGCTTCGTATCAGCCACACGTTTGTATCTACCACCAATTCTCTTCAAACTTTCTTGCACACTCTGCCACACTGAAGAAAGTGAAGACGCAAATCGTTCCTCCTCGGGAATCCCAGACGACCCCCCCTCACTAAACGTACAAAACTGAGGATGGAAACCATACGCACCAAAAAATAGTGACTTATCGGTAGATTCTTGACGACGATTATTAATGGCATACTCGGCTAACGGTAAATAAGATGACCATTCCTCCTGATTTTCGGAAACAAAGCATCTCAAATATGTCTCTAGGTTTTGATTGGTACGTTCAGTCTGACCGTTGGACTGTGGATGGAAAGATGAAGAAAACGACAGATGAACCCCTAAACGAGAACAAAAAGCTTTCCAAAATTTAGAAACAAATTGGGTACCACGATCCGAAACAATATCGGAAGGGACCCCGTGAAGCTTCACGATGTGGTCAATAAAAACCTGAGCCAGTGTGTTAGCATTAGGCAATGCGGCAAGAGCAATAAAGTGCACCATTTTACTGAATCTGTCAACAACTACAAGAATAACAGTCTTCCCCGCTGATACTGGTAGATCCGTAATGAAATCCATTGATAGGTCCAAGGCCTGTTGGGGATGGCCAGAGGTAAAAGACGCCCTACCGGACGAGTATGATCTACCTTAGAACGAGCACAGGTAGCACATGCAGACACAAAATTCAACACCTCCTGGCGCCACTTAGGCCACCAGAACCGACGAGACACTAACTCAGAGGTTGCCCTACTACCTGGGTGTCCTGCCAGTGTGGAGTTATGGTGTTCTTTTAGTATCTCCAGGCGTAAATTTTCTGGCACAAACAGTTTACCCGAGGGGCATGAGGCCGGGGCGTCCCCCTGAGCTTCCAATACCCTCCCCTCCAAACCTGAGTGTAATGCAGAGACCACCACCCCCTTTTTCAAAATGGGCTCTGGTACATCAACATCACCCCCTCCAGGGAAACTTCGGGTCAATGCATCCGCCTTAGTATTTTTTGCCCCCGGGCGATAGGTTATTACAAAATTAAAACTAGTAAAAAACAACGACCACCGAGCCTGTCTAGGGGTGAGACGTTTAGCAGACTCCAGATATAGTGATGAGCGGGAGGTGCCATATTCGATTTCGCGATATTTCGCGAATATTCGCATGTATATTCGTGTTATATTCGTCGAAATCGAATATTCGCAATTATTCCAATTATCGCGAAATTATTTTTTCGCATATTGCGAAAATTTATCTTGATAGTATAAGGCAACGTTCCTATGCTAATGACTATGGCTAGGCTAATATGTGTATTTTACGAAATTTCGTAATATTGCTCTAACTTCGTCTCTTAGAATATTACGAATATTCTAAAAGACGAAGTTAGAGCAATATTAAGAACATTTGCAAAAGTCGAAATTGCGATGCGACTAATATAACACGAAATAGTCGCATGAAGATTTAAACTTAGCACTGCTATACTCCATATTAGGCTAGAATATGGAATATAGCAGTGCTAAATTGAAATCTTCATGCGACTATTTCGTGTTATATTACTCGCATCGCAATTTCGACTTTTGCAAATGTTCTTAATATTGCTCTAACTTCGTCTTTTAGAATATTCGTAATATTCTAAAAGACGAAGTTAGAGCAATATTACGAAATTTCGTAAAATACACATAGATTGTATTTAAGCTAATATACTGCTATAGTAATAATTTTTAATAGTGTACATATTTTACAAAACTTAAGTTCAGAAGAGGCAAAAAAAAATTACAGGAAAAAAAAGGGATTATAGCACTATATTAGCTAAATTACAATCTATATGTGTATTTTACGAAATTTCGTAATATTGCTCTAACTTCGTCTTTTAGAATATTCGTAATATTCTAAGAGACGAAGTTAGAGCAATATTACGAAATTTCTAAAAGACGAAGTTAGAGCAATATTAAGAACATTTGAAAAAGTCGAAATTGCGATGCGACTAATATAACACGAAATATTCGCATGAAGATTTCAACTTAGCACTGCTATACTCCATATTCTAGCCTAATATGGAATATAGCAGTGCTAACTTAGCACAGCTATATTCCATATTAGGCTAGAATATGGAGTATAGCAGTGCTAAGTTGAAATCTTCATGCGAATATTTCGTGTTATATTACTCGCATCGCAATTGCGACTATTGCGAAATTTCGTAAAATACACATATAGATTAGATTGTAATTTAGCTAATATGGAATATAGCAGCAAGTTGAAAACGCCACTGACTGGAGCAGCCAGGAAGCCAGGAATCCAAAGGACAGGTAAGAACAACTTTAGGGAAGTGGGAAAGAAAAAAATATAATAAAAAAAAAAAAGAAAAAAAACGAATATTCGATTTCGCGAATATATAGAACGATATTCTAAATATTCGCGAAATCTCGAAATTGCGATATTCGAGAAAAAAATTCGCAATTCGAATATTCGCGCTCAACACTATCCAGATATAATAAGTTTTTGTGATCAGTAATCACCGTGACGGGATGAACCGCCAACTCCAAAAAATGACGCCACTCCTCAAAGGCCAACTTAATAGCCAAAAGTTCCCTGTTGCCAATATCATAGTTCCTTTCTGCAGTAGACAATTTCTTCGAAAAAAAAGCACACGGACGCCATTCACCAGGAGACGGGCCCTGAGATAGTACCGCTCCCACCCCCACCTCTGATGCGTCAACCTCTACAATAAAAGGAAGCGAGACATCTGGCTGTACGAGAATAGGGGCCGAGGTGAATCTCTCCTTCAGAGATGTAAAGGCAGTTTTGGCTGCATGTGACCATTTGGAAAAATCGGATGCCTTTCGGGTCATGTCCGTCAGTGGTTTGACCACCAAGGAATAGTTCTTTATAAACTTTCTATAAAAATTGACAAACCTCAGGAAGCGTTGCAATGCCTTCAGGTTCTCAGGCAGATCCCAGTCCATAATCGCCTGGACTTTCTAAGGATCCATGCGGAAACCTGAGTCTGACAACACATACCCCAGAAATGGCAGTTCTTTTACAGCGAACACACATTTCTCTAATTTAGCAAACAATTTGTTGGCCCTTAATATCTGCAGCACTTGTCTCACATGGATCTTATGTGTATCCAGATCCGGGGAATAGACCAGGATGTCATCAAGATATATCACAACAAATCTCCCGATAAGGTGACTAAAAATATCGTTGACAAAATGTTGGAACACCGCAGGCGCATTAGTAAGACCAAATGGCATGACCAGATTTTCATAATGCCCTTCCGGAGTATTAAAAGCCGTTTTCCACTCATCCCCCTCTTTGATGCGAACCAGGTTATAGGCTCCTCTGAGATCCATTTTGGAGAACCATTTAGCACCAGCAACCTGATTAAAGAGGTCGGGAATGAGAGGAAGAGGATAGGGATCTCGGATAGTTATCCGGTTTAATTCCCGGAAATCCAGGCAAGGATGCAGGCCCCATCTTTCTTTTTAACGAAAAAGAACCCTGCAGCCACGGGTGAAGAAGAGGGTCTGATGTGTCCTTTAGCCAAACTCTCCGAAATATAATCCTGCATAGCCTTCCTCTCCAGGCCGGAAAGATTGTATAACCGGGTTTTAGGTAGTTTTGCCCCAGGTAATAGATTAATCGGGCAATCATATGGACGATGAGGTGGTAACCCCTGACAACCCTTCTCAGAGAACACATCCATAAAGTCTGACAGAAAGGCAGGTAAAGATGTTACAGAGAGTGTAGAGCACCTATTACTCAAGCAGTTGTCCTTACAATGTTCACTCCACTCCACAATCTCCCCGACCTGCCAATCCACCACTGGATTGTGAGTCACCAGCCAGGGAAGCCCCAATACCATAGGAGCCGGAAGACCGTCCAGGACATAACAAGAGATATGCTCTTTATGGAGGTCCCCTACCTGCAGATGGATATTATGGATGATCTGAGTTAACTCTCTCTGAGTAAGAGGGGAGGAGTCGATGGCAAAAACAGGAATAGTTCTGCGTACCGGTTCCGGAGTAAAACCCAGAGCCTGAGCAAACCGTGAATCCACCAAGTTGACCCCTGCCCCACTGTCCAAAAAGACGGAACAGATCTCAGTCTTATTGCCCGCCTCAACGGTAGCGGACAACAAAAACTGAGACATGCGTATGGAGGAAACGAATACGCCCAGACTGTTATCCTCCGCACAATCTGGGGACTCTAGTTTTCCAGCGGCTCCTTTGTTTGTGGTCTCTTGGGTTCTGAGGGACAAACCTTTACAAAATGACCCCTCCCCCCACAACGAAAACAAACCTCTGACCTACAGCGGAACTTAGGAGGATTCACCCGTCTAGTGGCGCCCCCTATTTGCATTGGTTCGACTGGATCATAACAAACCGATCCCTGCCCTATAGAGGCCTCCGTAAAATTTATTAGTCTCTCCCTGAGTCGTCTGTCGATTCTTATGGACAGAGACATAGCAGCCTCAAGAGACCCAGGGACCTCGTATACCGCCAGCGCGTCGTTTAATTTTTCAGACAACCCCTGGCAGAACTGACTCCTAAGGGCCGAGTCGTTCCATAACGTATTAGTAGCCCACCTACGGAATTCGGAATAATATAGTTCAGCAGACCGGTTCTCTTGCCGAAGTCTAGGTAGCTTAGACTCAGCTAGTGAGACCCTGTCCGGGTCATCATATACGAGACCCAGGGCTTCAAAAAACTCCTCCACTGATCGTAAGGCCGGAGAGTCTGATGGTAGGGAGAAAGCCCAAGCCTGCGGATCTCCTTGCAGGAGAGAAATTACAATGCCCACCCGTTGTTCTTCACCGCCGGAGGATCTAGGGCGTAACCTGAAGAACAATTTGCAAGCTTCTCTGAAGGTTACAAATTGGTCTCTCCCTCCTGAGAACCTATCAGGTAAAGCCACTTTTGGCTCAGGAGTACCTTGGTTTCCCGTAGCAACGGTGGAACCCAAGGATTGCTGCTGCTGCTGCAGCACTGTTGCTTTTAATCCTGCCACTTCAAGGAATAACCCCTGTAATTGTTTCGCCAAAACCGTAACTGGATCCATAGTGGAACAGAAAAAATACAAAGCAAAACAGCAAGCAAAAAAAAAAAGGAAATGTCACTTTTTTTAATTTTTTTTAATAGGCCAGATATACTGTCACGACCGCTATCCCAGAAGCAGTCGTGTCGCACCAGACGGAGGGGAAGGGGGACCCTTATCTACGGATGGGAAATAGAATAGCCACCCCTGACTAACCCTAAGCTAGCCCCTGTCTGCCCTGATACCCTAGACGGGGTGTGAACCCGTGCGGCGAGCAGGATGCCTAAACCCTCAGTCACCCTAACAAGACTAGACTGGGGAAAGGCCGATGAGAGCACTAGTCACCATCACTCACGTCTAGGAGAACAACAGGGGAAGACAGCAACAAACAAACAAACTATCTACAGCAGAGATAGACTTATCCAGTCACAAGCAGAGAAGGCGATCCCAAACACGACAGTCCACGCCGGGCAAGAGCTCCACAGCAACACCATCAAACGATCTCCTTCAAAGGTCAGAATAGCACTGGAAGTAAGGACTCACCTGAGAAGGATGCCTACAAACTCCCAGTCAGGACAAAAAGGTTCACAAGGCAAAACCCGGATGACATACCCTGAACCACGGAGAAAACTCACAAGCTATCGCGAGTAGCAAGTCGCTGCGACCTTCTCCTCCCAGACCTTTCTGGATCAGTTACAGTCGTGACAAGACTGGAAGGGTTTTGGTCCAGAGGAGAGATGTTGGGTACCTCGAGGGGGGGGTAATGTAAGATCCTCACCTGTCTCGCACTCCGGTGTGACCAAAAACGGTCCTCGTGGAGCTGCGGGACAGGTTACGCGTGTCTCCATTGATACACCCCTTTGCGAACTGATGCGGGGATGCATTCACATGTGCGCCAGAGGAGAAGACCGCATGGCTTTCGGGGACAGCTTGGCCGGACTAGTGACAGTATGCTGCGGCCGAGCTTGTCTCCGGTGCCTGTTGCGGATTCCATTCCGGTGTCCATGTCGACGCGCTCGCGCACTCTCGCAGAGCCAGTCGTGCATCCGCATTTACATTAGAAAACGGGTTCCCAAGGGGATATGCGGTCACATGTACGCGCTTCTTATGTGCTTCGCCGACCAGCGAAGGTAATAGCACCTGGTTGCAAGTTCAAAGCAGATTAGGGGGCCGGCATTGGTCTAATTGACTAATGACTGACCAAAGTCTTGTACACAGGTGTAGGGCAGGATCATGACCTATGGGGAGTGGACACTTGGCTCCCTGGGATTTGTTAGCAGGCACATAAAAGGTAGCCTCCCAGGTTGATCAGTGCCCACTGTTATCTTCCCTCATCCAGGTGGAGGTCAGTACTGCTTGCTGCTGACTGAAGTTTGCTTGGACTTCGTCCGTTCCAGTGGGACACAGGACTAGTGATTAACGGGAGGTGCCATATTCGATTTCGAGATATTTCGCAAATATTCGATTGAATATTCGTCTTATATTCGTCAAAATTGAATATTCGTCATTATTCCATTTATTGCGAATAATATGCGATTTAATTAATCGCGTTTTGCGATTGTTCTTTTGACAGTATAAGGCAACGTTCGACTAATTGACTATGGCTAGGCTAATATGTGTATTTTACGAATTTTCCTAATATTGCTCTAACTTTATCTTTTAGAATATTCGTAATATTCTAAAAGACGAAGTTAGAGCAATATTACGAATTTTCGGAAAATACACATATAGATTGTAACTTAGCTGATATAGTGCTATAATCCTTTTTTTTTTGTCAAATTTTTTTTGCCTCTTCTGAACTTCAGTTTTGGAAAATATGTACACTATTAAAAAAATTACTATAGCAGTATATTAGCTAAATTACAATCTATATGTGTATTTTACGAATATTCTTAATATTGCTCTAACTTCGTCTTTTAGAATATTCGTAATATTCTAAAAGACGAAGTTAGAGCAATATTCCGAATATTCTAAAAGACGAAGTTAGAGCAATAATATTCCACTTTGGCACACTGCTCTCCGACAAGCGTCCCCGTAACCATGGGAACGCCTGTGGGTTAGAATATACCATCGGATCTGAGTTTTTACGATCTCAGGGAAAACTCAGATCCGATGGTATTTTCTAACCCACAGGCGTTCCCATGGTGACGGGGACGCTTGTCAGGGAGGTGTATGCTGAAGTTGATTAAATAACGATTTTGTCATGCGGTCGGGCACACGTATTAACCATTAGGATTTTTCTGTTGTAATATTCGTGAACTTGAATATTATAACCGAGATTATTTGTTTAGATTAGAATAGGACGAATATTCTAAAATCGAATATACAGCAATATATTCTTTATTTCGAATATTCGTCATATTTGGTCCATCTGAAAAGGTGATTCCTTCCAGCTTTAATTCAGCTGCTCTTGGGCCAATGGCTCTTTGACCCACAAGCAAGAAGCAGGGAGGAATCATATATTTTCATATGGAAAAAATAAATAAAAATAAACAAATATTCAATTTTGCGAATATATAGAACTATATTCGAAATATTCGCAAAATCTCGAAGTTGCGATATTCGAGATAAAAATTAGTTATTCGAATATTCGGCGCTCAACACTACCCAGGAACTGTGATTTTCCGTGTCGCATCCGTTCACTTGGCAAGTTAAACAAGGACTTATGCACGGATCGGGACTACTCCTGGCTTCCATTTGTTTTGTTTGCCTGATATTAGCTCCAGTGAAGTTTTGCCTGGACTTTGTATATTTTGTTAATAAACTCCTTTGACTTCACCCTCACTGGTCTGCTTTGTTGGTGTCTTGCATTACAAAAAATTGTTAGGAAACATTATTTCCTGTATATTTACTTGTATATAATGTGCAAGTGCTGCCAAAAATTACAAGGAAGAGGCACTCCGATACAACCTGTATATCACATAAAGGAGAACCTCATTCACATTGTGGTACAATTGTTTAGGAAATTGGACTCCCACACTTAAAAAGCCTATGCACTAAGTGAAAGGGCTGCCAAAAATTATGACTGATGGCCTGCTGGTGACCCTCTAAAACATTAGGGGAGAGGACCTGCTGCTGATCTAACCATCTAAAAAATTAGGGGTGAGGGTCTGCTGCTGAGCTGACCCTCTAAAACATTAGGGGCGAGGGCCTGCTGCTGATTTGTCCATCTAAAAAAATTAGGGGTGATGGTCTGCTGCTGAGCTGACCATCTAAAAAATTAGGGGTAAGGGTCTGCTGCTAAGCTGACCCTCTAAAACATTAGGGGTGAGGGCCTGCTGCTGAGCTGACCATCTAAAAAATTAGGGCTGAGGGTCTGCTGCTGATTTGACCATCTAAAACATTAGGGATGAAGGTCTACTGCTAAACTGACCCTCTAAAATATTAGCGGCGAGGACCAGCTACTGATCTCACCATCTCAAAAATTAGGGGTGAGGGTCTGCTGCTGATCTGACCTTCTAAAACATTAGGGGTTTGGGTCTGCTGCTGAGCTGACCATCTGAAACATTAGGGGCGAGGGCCTGCTGCTGATCTGACCATCTAAAAAATTTGGGATGAGGATCTGCTGCTGAGCTGACCCTCTAAAACATTTGGGGAGAGGGACTGCTGCTGATCTGACCATCTAAAACTTTATGGGTGAGGGTCTGCTGGTGACCCTCTAAAACATTAGGAGTGAGGGCCTGATGCTCAGCTGACCCTCTAAAACATTAGGAGCGAGGGGAGCCTAATAAGTATGTTGATATGATGGAGGAGGACGAGAAAAGGAAGATTGAACCATATACCCTTTTTTGTGGTGGAATTTAGTACAGTGCAGTGTATGCAATACAACATAAAAGCCACATTTAAAGTGCCTTTATGTTCAGCCACTTTCCTCTGGTGGAGTAGAGAAGTCAGGGGCAATCCAGGCCTTGTTCATTTTGATAAGAGTCAACCTGTCAACATTTTCAGTTGACGGCTGATGCACTTATCAGTTATTATGCCTCCAGCAGCACTAAATACCCGCTATGACAAAACACTGGCAGCAGGGCAGGCCAGCTCCTCCAAGGCATAGAGTGCCAGTTCGTGCCACGTGTCCAGCTTGGACACCCAATAGTTATAAGGCACAGAGGGATCACTGAGGATGCTGACATGGTCTGCTACGTGCTCCTTCACCAACTTCCAAAACCTTTCACTCCTTGTGACACTAGGCCGCGCATCAGTGTGAGGGTTCTGGCAGGGTGTCATGAAACTATCCCAGGCCTTGGAGAGTGTTGCCCTGCCTCTGTTGGAACTGCTGTGTGTTCCCCTCATCTCCCCACCTCGGTTGCCCAAGGAACCACGTACTCTGCCACCAGAGTTGTCAGCTGGAAATTTTTGGAGCAATTTTTCCACAAGGACCTTCTGGTATTGCACCATTTTGCTAGTCCTCTCCACCACAGGAATGAGAGATGAGAAGTTCTCTTTGTAGCGGTGGTCGAGAAAAGTGAACAACCAGTAATCGTGTTGGCCAAAATGTTCATAACGCAAGGATCACAGCAAAGGCAGCATAACATAAAGTCAGCCATGTGTGCCAATAGACAAGACTTCGCTGTCCTCGTCAGGAGGATGACTCTCAATCTCCTCATCCTCTTCCTCCTCTTCGGCCCATCCACACTGAACAGATGAAATAAACCTGCTATGGGTACTACTCTGTGTAGCGGAGGCAACCGTCTCCAGCTCCTCCTCCTCATCATCATCCAATTCGCACTGAGAAGACGAACTGAGGGTGGTCTGGCTATCACCCTGTGTACTCTCTTCCCCCATTTCCACCTTTTTCACATGCAAAGCGTCCGCTTTCATTGTGAGCAGCAAGAGTTTCAGTAGACACAGAAGTGGGATGGTTACGCTGATAATAGCGGCCTTGTCGCTTACCATCTGTGTTGATTCTCTAAAGTTGCGTAAAACCTTACAGAGTTCAGACATCCATGCCCACTAGTCGCTTGTGAAGAGCGGAAGCTGACTGGAAAGGCGATGACCATGTTGCAGCTGGTATTCTACTACTGCCCTCTGCTGCTCACAAATTCTTGGCCAACATGTGGAACGTGGAATTCCAGCGCGTGCTCACGTCGCACAACAGTTGGTGAGCTGGCAATTGCATGCACTGCTGCAACAATACCAGACCAGCGCCAGCTGTAGATGACTTTCAGAAATGGGCACACACATGGCGCACCTTCACCAGTAACTCAGGCAAATTGGGGTAGGTTTGGAGAACCCGCTGAACCACTAAGTTGAACACATGGGCTATGCATGGTATGTGTGTGAGCTTGCCAAGCTCCAAAGCCGCCACCAAGTTACAACTATTATCAGACACAATAATGCCTGGTTGTAGGTTGAGTGGCGAGATCCACAGCTCAGTCTGGTCCCTTATAATCTGCCACAGCTCTGCGGTGGTGTGCTGTTTGTCACCTAAGCAAATTTGTATCAGCACAGCCTGTTGCCGCTTCCCCACTGCAGTGCTACACTGCTTCCAGCTACTGACTGATGGCTGACTGGTGCTGCAAGATGACAATTCAGAGGTGGAAGTGAAGGAGGAGGTGAAGGAGGAGAAGGGGGGGGGGGGGTTGCAGCCACTAATGTAGGTGGTGGCAGAAATCCTGTTGGAAGTAGGGCCTGCAATCATTGGGAGATGTAGCGCAGATAATGTTGCTGTCTGCAGCGGCCAAACAATTGCAAGCTATTTAGCGCAGGTTGCTCTAAAAATATATATTGCTGCCAGTTACAACTATAATCCTTAAAAGGACTTTTGGGTCTCTAACAAGTATAAAAACTAAAATATTGCTATTTCAATCTCTACACTATCTCTCTTTTCTGCTCTCCAGCTCTCCCTGACTAATACTGATCCGAACACGTGTCATCGGGTGCTATATAGCACCCGATGACGCGTTCCGTCCAGCCAATCACTGTAATGCCAGCAGCCAACATGGCTACAGCATTACAGTGAATGACAATACTTACCTGCACGTTTATTGGCTGCGTAGCAGCCAGCAAACGTGCGGTGAGGGGACTCGAACATCGCTCTCGAGCACACGCGGTATTCGGCTGAACACCGCGATGTGCCGAGCATCGCGATGCTCGAGCTGAATTAGTGTTTGGCCGAGCATGCTCGCCCAACACTACTATATAGGAAAGACAGGGTCAATAGAAAAGATGGTGGCGTGTGCCTGTACTGTATGTGAGGAGTGATCTGAAGACAAGTGTGAAAGAGGCAATTGTGGGTGGGGATTGTGAGGTTGCGGAAACCTTATGGGTAGAAGTTCAAAGGGAAAAAAAAAACACTGAAAAAATAATACTTGGTGTAATCTATAGACCCCTTAACATCACAGAGGAGATAGAAACACAACTGTATAACCAAATAGAGCAGGCTGCACAGGCTGGTACAGTGGTCATAATGGGATATTTTAACTTCCCACACATTGACTGGGGTCATGATTCTGCCTCAACCGCAAAGGGGAGAAGATTCCTCAACTTGCTGCAGGACCACTTTTAAGCTCCCACTAGGTGCAATGCTCTGTTGGATCAGGTAATTTCTAATAATGCAGAGCTTGTTGGAAATGTTACTGTTCGAGAAACACTAGGTAATAGTGACCACAATATAATTATATTCCCCCTAAACTATAAGAAGCAAACTCTGTCAGGCAGAGCAAAAACACAGAATTTTAAAAAGGTTAATTTCCCTGGGTTGAGGGCAGCATTTCAGGGCATAGACTGGGAACAGCTACTGAGGATAAATGGGAGAGCTTCAAATCCACATTGAGTAATTGCACAAAAAAAATGATTCCTTTAGGTAACAAATATACACTGCTAAATTTAAACCCCCCATGGCTTACAGCTACTGTAAAAAGAGCAATAAAAGACAAAAAAAAGGACATTTAAAAATACAAATCTGAGGGGTCAGCTGTAGCATTTGAAGTTTACAAAGGGTTTAATAAAATCTGTAAAAAGGAGATAAAATTAGCAAAAATACAATACAAACATCAAGTGGCAAAAGAGAGCAAAACAAAACCCCAAAAATTCCTTAAATATATAAATGCTAAAAAACCAAGGTCTGAACAGGTAGGTCTCCTAATTAATGGTAAAAGGGGGGGGAAGGGGTAGTCACTCAAGATAAGGAAAAGGCAGAGTTACTAAATGGTTTTTTTAGCTTTGTATATACAAAAGAAGAGAAAGGAGCTAAAATCTGTGGTGCTGTTAGTACATTCAGTAATATACTCAATTGGCTAACTGTAGATATGGTCCAAGATAAGTTAAATAACGTAGATGGGAACAAGGTTTCGGGTCCAAATGGATTACACCCAAGAGTGCTTAAAGAGCTCAGTTCAGTCATTGATGTGCCCCTATTTATAATGATTAAAGATTCTCTAGGTACTGGAGGTTATGAATAACCATGACTCTTCTCATGTAGATTTGACTCTTTTCAAGGAATGTGCTGCAATGATTGTGATGCTGGTTCTCAGCAACCACTTACTTTTAGCTCATGAGTGACACACCGCTGATATCAGCATTTCTGTCACTATTTTATGCTGCCCTCAGTGAGGTCAGCATACAGTTGATGACAGGTTTAGGGATGAGCGAACACGAACTGTTTTCGTAAAAGTCCGGGTTCGGGTTCGGTGTTCGGCGCTTTCTTGGCGCTTTTTGAAAGGCTGCAAAGCAGCCAATCAACAAGCGTCATACTACATGGCCCAAGAGGCCATCACAGCCATGCCTACTATTGGCATGGCTGTGATTGGCCAGTGCACCATGTGACCCAGCCTCTATTTAAGCTGGAGTCACGTAGCGCCGCACGTCACTCTGCTATGATCAGTATAGGGAGAGGTTGAAGCGGCGACGTTAGGGCGAGATTAGGCAGATTAACTCCTCCAAAAGACTTCATTCTGTGATCGATCTGCAGATGTGGATCATTGAAGTGCTATTATTGACTTGCTCACTTTTTTGAGGCTTTCCAGAGCGTTTTTAGATCACTTTTTTCTGGGGTGATCGGCGGACATTTTGTGACTTGTGGTGCGCCAGCACGAGCTATCACCAAGTGTATTTAACCATCGATAGTGTGGTTATTTTGTGCTATATCCTACATCAGCTGCAGGCTGAGCCTGTGTCACCGTAGTGCATTTAACCATTAACAGTCTGGTTATTTTTTGGCCATATACTACATTAGCTGCAGGCTGAGCCTGTGTCAAAGAAGTGCATTTAACCATCAACAGTCTGGTTATTTTTTGGCCGTATACTACATCTGGTGCAGGCTGAGCCTGTGTCACCCAAGTGCATTTAACCATCAACAGTGTGGTTATTTTTTGGCCATATAGACCTGACATTTCTATTCAACCAAATCTGCACAGTTTTAGCTGGTCAAGTTATTTGTAGTGACCGTAAAAGCAGACTTTTTGTTCTGGGTTGAAAAAGCATTCCCAAATTTGCCATTCTCAAAATTACTAGTTTGTGGTATTTGAGGCCTACTTGAAATCTATCCCAAAAAGAAAATCTTACATTGAAGGTATTGATAGTGTCATTCAGAAAAACCTAAGACACACGCTAGCGTGCTGATAGAAGTGTCATTCTGTGATTAAACCTATAACTGTCACACAGCGCAAAAAAAAAACAGGTCTCACATCTCTATTCAACCAAATCTGCACAGTTTTAGCTGGTCAAGTTATTTGTAGTGACCGTAAAAGCAGACTTTTTGTTCTGGGTTGAAAAAGCATTCCCAAATTTGCCATTCTGAAAATAACTAGTTTGTGGTATTTGAGGCCTACTTGAAATCTATCCCAAAAAGAAAATCTTACATTGAAGGTATTGATAGTGTCATTCAGAAAAACCTAAGACACACGCTAGCGTGCTGATAGAAGTGTCATTCTGTGATTAAACCTATAACTGTCACACAGCGCAAAAAAAAAAACAGGTCTCACATCTCTATTCAACCAAATCTGCACAGTTTTAGCTGGTCAAGTTATTTGTAGTGACCGTAAAAGCAGACTTTTTGTTCTGGGTTGAAAAAGCATTCCCAAATTTGCCATTCTGAAAATAACTAGTTTGTGGTATTTGAGGCCTACTTGAAATCTATCCCAAAAATAAAATCTTACATTGAAGGTATTGATAGTGTCATTCAGAAAAACCTAAGACACACGCTAGCGTGCTGATAGAAGTGTCATTCTGTGATTAAACCTATAACTGTCACACAGCGCAAAAAAAAAACAGGTCTCACATCTCTATTCAACCAAATCTGCACAGTTTTAGCTGGTCAAATTATTGGTAGTGACCGTAAAAGCAGACTTTTTGTTCTGGGTTGAAAAAGCATTCCCAAATTTGCCATTCTGAAAATAACTAGTTTGTGGTATTTGAGGCCTACTTGAAATCTATCCCAAAAAGAAAATCTTACATTGAAGGTATTGATAGTGTGATTCAGAAAAACCTAAGACACACGCTAGCGTGCTGATAGAAGTCTCATTCTGTGATTAAAACTATAACTGTCACACAGCGCAAAAAAAAAACAGGTCTTACATCTCTATTCAACCAAATCTGCACAGTTTTAGCTGGTCAAGTTATTTGTAGTGACCGTAAAAGCAGACTTTTTGTTCTGGGTTGAAAAAGCATTCCCAAATTTGCCATTCTGAAAATAACTAGTTTGTGGTATTTGAGGCCTACTTGAAATCTATCCCAAAAAGAAAATCTTACATTGAAGGTATTAATAGTGTGATTCAGAAAAACCTAAGACACACGCTAGCGGGCTGATAGAAGTGTCATTCTGTGATTAAACCTATAACTGTCACACAGCGCAAAAAAAACAACAGGTCTCACATCTCTATTCAACCAAATCTGCACAGTTTTAGCTGGTCAAGTTATTTGTAGTGACCGTAAATGCAGACTTTTTGTTCTGGGTTGAAAAAGCATTCCCAAATTTGCCATTCTGAAAATAACTAGTTTGTGGTATTTGAGGCCTACTTGAAATCTATCCCAAAAATAAAATCTTACATTGAAGGTATTGATAGTGTCATTCAGAAAAACCTAAGACACACGCTAGCGTGCTGATAGAAGTGTCATTCTGTGATTAAACCTATAACTGTCACACAGCGCAAAAAAAACAACAGGTCTCACATCTCTATTCAACCAAATCTGCACAGTTTTAGCTGGTCAAGTTATTTGTAGTGACCGTAAAAGCAGACTTTTTGTTCTGGGTTGAAAAAGCATTCCCAAATTTGCCATTCTGAAAATAACTAGTTTGTGGTATTTGAGGCCTACTTGAAATCTATCCCAAAAAGAAAATCTTACATTGAAGGTATTGATAGTGTGATTCAGAAAAACCTAAGACACACGCTAGCGTGCTGGTAGAAGTGTCATTCTGTGATTAAACCTATAACTGTCACACAGCGCAAAAAAAAAAAAAAAGGTCTCACATCTCTATTCAACCAAATCTGCACAGTTTTAGCTGGTCAAGTTATTTGTAGTGACCGTAAAAGCAGACTTTTTGTTCTGGGTTGAAAAAGCATTCCCAAATTTGCCATTCTCAAAATTACTAGTTTGTGGTATTTGAGGCCTACTTGAAATCTATCCCAAAAAGAAAATCTTACATTGAAGGTATTGATAGTGTGATTCAGAAAAACCTAAGACACACGCTAGCGTGCTGATAGAAGTGTCATTCTGTGATTAAACCTATAACTGTCACACAGCGCAAAAAAAAAACAGGTCTCACATCTCTATTCAACCAAATCTGCACAGTTTTAGCTGGTCAAGTTATTTGTAGTGACCGTAAAAGCAGACTTTTTGTTCTGGGTTGAAAAAGCATTCCCAAATTTGCCATTCTGAAAATAACTAGTTTGTGGTATTTGAGGCCTACTTGAAATCTATCCCAAAAAGAAAATCTTACATTGAAGGTATTGATAGTGTGATTCAGAAAAACCTAAGACACACGCTAGCGCGCTGATAGAAGTGTCATTCTGTGATTAAACCTATAACTGTCACACAGCGCAAAAAAAAACAGGTCTTACATCTCTATTCAACCAAATCTGCACAGTTTTAGCTGGTCAAGTTATTTGTAGTGACCGTAAAAGCAGACTTTTTGTTCTGGGTTGAAAAAGCATTCCCAAATTTGCCATTCTCAAAATTGTTGTGAACGGGAACATTGAG